>NC_141332.1:9557500-9747500 GCF_037954235.1 Aulostomus chinensis | reverse complement strand
CCAGAATTATGTATCTAGCAGCACAATGCAGATAGATACTTTAAATTACTCTCGCTCATTTGCTCATCCTAGTCTATTCTTAATTGAAATAAAGACTTTCAACTGAACTGTGAAATGGACATCTGTCATCAGGACACCACTTCATTAACACAGGGACAAGAGTTTGTGGCCATGCTAGCGGATCATAGAGGATGAATTGGAGCAGCTGAATTCACTGAAATTTGGATTTATTCAACAATAAGGTGCAGCAATGTTTTGACTTTGCTCTGATGCATGCAGCTGCAGAAACTCTGTTGATGGTTCCACATGAAAAGTCAAAGAGCCAACGCCCAAGATCCAAAAATGTTATTAAGCAATTATCATCTGTGGACTGCAGATGTCTGAATGAAATTTCATGATTGAGAACCCAAGTTGACCTTTTCAGGAGGCTACTATTCCCAGGAGTAACTTCTGGGGTTATGTTTGTTTACAGCTCAAAAATTAGTTTTTGATTTATGATGACAGAACAAGCTATATTTTGTAAACCAATGCCCCTCCTGTAAAAGTCCATAGAAATTGTTGCTACCATTCATTGCTGTAAATTTTGGGGATAAATTTGTTTCACTGTGCTCTAGAATGGTTTAAGCAAAGCCACACACACACACACACACACACACACACACACACACACACGCGCGCACACACACACACAAAAAGCTATCATCAGTCCATCCATTTTCTACTGCTTATCCTGTTAATGGTCGTGGGGGGGCTGGAGCCAGGTGAGAAGTACTCTCTTTTTTTTTTTTTTAATTAAATCAAATCTGTGGCTTCTGATTAATATGTCACACTGCACTGTAACCTGTTGTACTCGTTTTTATTTCTGATTTTATCTCTTTTAATTGTTGTGTTTCTCTGTGTTGAAATTATTGCTTCTACACTCTGTATGTTTTCTTGTTTGATGTAAAGCGCTTTGAATGTCCTGCTGTTAAATTGTGCCATACAAATAAACCTGCCTTGCCTTGGACAGGTCGCCAGTCCATCACAGCACCAACACATAGAGACAGACAACCATTCACACTCACATTCATACCTACAGTCAATTTAGAGTATCAATCAGCCTCGTCCCCTCTTGATGTCTTTGGACTGTGGAGGAAGCTGGAGTACCAGAGAGAACCCTCACAGGAACAGGGAGAACATGGAGACTCCAGACAGAAACCGTGCCCGGTCCAGGACTCAAACCCGGAACCTTCTTGTTGTGAGGCAACAGTGCTGACCACTGCACCACCGTGCAGCCTCCACTACGCTATCATCTGTGTGAGGTTCAAGATTTTAACATAACAAAATCTAGTCAAACAATTATTATTGCATGATGAGTTATTCAAGTTAAGGCAGAAATACATACAAATACACAAATCTGAGCCCCTGATGGACCAAACCCAGTCAGTCCTACTCAGTAGCTTCTGAGACTGTTGAGAAGATGAATTCCACATTTTTGGGATATTCAACTTTGGGACACTTTTGGAACTTAAAACAATACTTTATCCAAAGAGGGAAGATGTATGTTGAGCTCCCAGAGACATTATTTACCACTGCATCAGTTTCTTATGATGCCAGGAAGCAGTAGGGGGCCAACCAGGTATATCTAGCTGAAGCTAAGGGGGCCCCATAGCCACCAACTACAAATAACAGATAGACTGACTAATAACTGACTACTGATACATGCTGTTTGAGGCAATGTGGCAAAATTAGTTGATTTTGACTTGGATCAGACGTGAGCTACAGTATACAAGGTGGACCTGTATGGAAAGCCATTCGAGCACTAACAGTTTATCCATCATATCAGCCATCACTGAGCAATCAATCTTCAGTACTTTTCTGACACCAGCAGACATTCTTCAATACCACTGAGTAAAAGATGCCTTGTCGTTCAGTTTCGATACACAAAGAGAATCTTCAGCTTAGTTTTTTTGTGGTAAACCTGATTTGAGTAAAAAAAATACAAGCATCTTATGCTTGAATTGAACTGTCTCTTGTGAGGTGTGTAGAATTATCAGTAATTCAAAAACTGAATCAAACGATTTGTTACATAATATGTAAAATCATTATCCATCCATCCATTTTCTTCCGCTTATTCCTGTCAAGGGTCGCGGGGGGCTGGAGCCTATCCCAGCAGCCTTCAGGCGAGAGGCGGGGTTCACCCTGGACAGATCACCAGTCCATCACAGGACCAACACATAGAGACAGACAACCATTCCCACTCACAGCCACACCTACAGTCAATTTAGAGTATCAATCAGCCTCATCCCCTCTTGATGTCTTTGGGCTGTGGGAGGAAGCTGGAGTACCAGAGAGAACCCAGCAGGAACAGGGAGAACATGGAGACTCCACACAGAAAGATCCGGTGCGCAAGACAGGGCTCGAACCCGGAACCTTCTGGCTGTAAGGCGACAGTGCTGACCACTGCACCACTGTGCTGCCCAATAACTATCATTTCATTAAAATATTTTTCATCAATATCCTTGAGGAACTGGTATCAATGCCATAGTATTGATAAAGATCCCAGAACTGAACATTTGTAATAGAAATTGTTGTCCACTAGTTTTGTGTTTGTCAGCACTAGTAGGACATTTGGATGCACAACTTCGTACAGATGATAGTTTTTCAATAAATCTTATGTCCGAAACAAAAAATCAGTTATTCTGGGACCTATTGCACATGTGAACTGTCAGCTAGCCAGGTACCAGCCAGTAGGTGACCCAGCAATCTTTTTATGCATGCAAACATCGTCATCATTTCAGCTGTCCTTCTATACCAAAGCACAAAATGCAAGGTGAAACAACTACTTTTCTAGTTATTTAAATTATCTCCATGCAATTGTACATACCTTGAAAAACTGACAATTTTACTCAGGCAGGTAGCTGGAGAGAGACAATAATTGTCTCCAGGGGTCCTGCCCCCGTTTCAGCAAGGTAAACCTTTTTTCTGTCCTTAAGCCTATTGTGAAATATATATTTTTAAAAAAGGACACTGGATTAAAGCAATTAGATTTTCGAGGTAAATTAGTCTTTACCCCTCAAATGACCCACTGAATGGCAGTGCTGAGATAACTGGCTCCTCTGAGTAACTGGGTGTAGTGCTGTGTGTTGTCCAACCGGCCAGGGAGATGAGGCATGATTCACTTATGCATCTAAATATACAAAACAAAAACACTGCAGCTTATGATCAGGCCAATATGTTTAAAAAAAAAAATCTTGCATAATATCCAATAAACTGCAAAGTTTATTTTTTTTAAAGTATTTTAAAGTTTGTTTATCTTGGTGGTAATGGATGCACCACTTGATCAACAACACGAGGAAATAATATGCCATGAAAGTGACTTTTCATTTGCGGGAACCACACATAACCACATTACACGCTAAACACAAGAAAAGCAGAAGGACAAAATTAAGGGTTGTTTTCTCTGATAGTTGCGTATCTAATTTGCATGACTTTGCATAATATCGTCCATAAAGGCAACAATATTCATAATGTGACAGTCAAATCATATTTTCCTTGATAGGGCATCAACAATCATTTTACTTCAGATGCTAGGTCCTCAGAGAAACACAGAGGAAGCAGAAAAAAAGGCAGTCTGTTGAGTTGTTTTATCTGTAAATTCTTTATGAAGGGTTGTCTACTGAATATCAAAAGTTGGTCATGTCCCCTGCAGTTAGACAGCGTCTAAAGCCTTCAATTTGCAGCCATTGACCAATTTATAAACTAAGAAATTAACTCAAGAAAAGTGGGTGAGTAATTCAGCTTTGATATGCACTGGCACTTAACACGGAGCGGCACGCGTAAATGAATGTTCCTCACATTCAAGCCCTTGAGAAGAGTTCACACAATGGTCGTTAAACTTAGCACTGCCAGGTAAATCTCTCTTTATTTTCTGTTATATTAACTGCGCAAGTGTTGCACTGATTTTTACACTTTGTCGCAAGTGTCATGTTTTGCAGGGGTGGAAGAAATACTCAGTACCTTTACTTAAAAGTAGAAATAAGAGTATTCTGATCTCCCTTAAAAATTCTATAAGACAGACAGATATTTGAGTTTACCTCAGTATCAAAAGAAAAAGTAGATACCCAGTGCTTGTGTCTTCCAGTGCTTGGGATTGTTCAACCCTCAAAACCATCAACTTCTAAAGGCCATGGTAAAGTTGTGTTCCTCTGATTTCCTCTGATCCTTTTGAAGGTACCCGGCTTCAAATGTTAAAGTACATCATCTTCATAAGGTTTTGTCAAATTTCTATGTAATCTCTTTTGCTTTAAAAGTAGATGTATGTAGTTGTGTAAAACGTGTAATATTTCTTTTGATATGTAGTGAATGATAAGTACATTGTCCCTGAAATTATTATACTCGAGTAAAGTACCGATACGTCAATACTGTTCTTTTGCACTGTACGAAAGTCGAAATACCACATTTTCCACCACTGGTTTTAAAACTTACATGACCCAACAATTATTGGCCAGATATAAAAAGGGGATGAACAGGGTATCGCTTGATGAAAAAAAAAAAATCAAATGAAGATTCCAGGCAAAAAGGAAAAGCAATCAATAGCAAGGGCCGCCGAGGATGAGACTTGGTGCCGTTTTCTTGGTTGGAGAGTGCTGAAAGAAGAGAAGGGCCTGAGCTCAGTCACCGGTGTAACGCCGCTGTGTCGTTGTGTTTACATTGCCTACATAATTCAAATTTCTCTCAGCTGGAGACATTAGTCTCTAACATTAGTTTGCTGGTAAGCAAGACAGCTCATTAGCAAGATCACAAGCTAGCAAGATAGAGGTTTTAAATCTGTTTCGATGAAATAAAATGTTGTCTTTCTCAAAAAAAAAATTAAAAATAAAACCTCTACAAATTGTCTGTGCATATTCTTGTTTGTTCAGGTCATAGGAATCTCTACAAATTGAGTTTACACTTTCTAAGACAACAAACATTAAGTCTTCGCATCAGTGGATACATTTTTACAAAATCCATGGTTGTGGCACCTCAAGATGAACTCATATCCAATGTTCATTCAGATTACCAGTCCACACCTAAAAAGGCATTTTCAGACTGTCTATTACCTTTAAATCTTCCTCCATCTCTCTTTATTTGTATTGCGGGTGACTGGCGACATTGACGTGTGCAGGAGAGCATGAGATGAGAGCGCGAGGTATCATGGTGAAAAACAGAAGACTAATTACCTCCTGAAATAATTTAATGTCAGGCCCCGGTGTGGGCTCCCCTCAGCAGGACAGCTGAACAGGTCCAGCCCTCTGCTGGGAGATTCATCTCTGTCAGCTTAGATAAACCTGCTGGCCATCACGCCGCTGGCACACGCGCTCAGCCTGATGAAGCCGTCCACAGGAAAAGGACAGGAGGTCTAAATGAACACGAGCTTTCATTACCGCTCCCCTTTTTAGCACTTAGGAAGTGCATCTGTTTGTTTGGGGTTTTTTGGAATATCACCTTTATCCTTTGCAGCCATCACCAGCTGCCATCACTCTGCAGTGCTCCTTCAAGATGTTGAGTTGGAGTGATAAGAACTTCAAAAAAATGTGATGTGAGTATATACATAAGCACTCTGTCTGACATGATAAATAGCATTAATTCCAAAAGGAATTGATTGAAATGACTACGGAACGAAGGAATGAAAACAGGGTTAGGATCGAACCTGAATTTCAACTGGTTCGTTAAATAATATTTCTAATGCAATTACTGAATTGTGGGAATGTATGGCAAACTTAACACTGAGGTGAACTGAACTGAACATTTCATCCTCTGATTTTCAAAAGGACGATGAAGTGAGCAGCCGTAATTACAGCTGTAGAGGAATTAATAAACCAGGCGCAAGGCAACTTCTCTGAGGCCTCTAAAACAATAAAATGAATTAAAAAAGATGAGGCTATTGGTTATCCTGAAAGACTCACTTGAATTGTAAGGCTTACTGGTTTTTACTTGCAGTATATTTGGTTGTACCTGAACTGGGATTTCTTCTTTTTTTTTGGGGGGGGGGGGGGGTGTATTTCGCTGTCTCTAATATAAAGTACTTCACTCAAGAGAAAATTGACTAGGAGATCAAATGAAAAAAAATTGTTCTTGCAGTACAAATTCACGAGCAAATGGGCTAGAAATAGTTAACAATGACAAAGTAATCAATAGTAAACGTAAAGTCTGTGTAGTCCAAGGAAATACGGAAGTAGACTCACAGTTCCTACCATTGTTATCAATGTATATGCAACCTAAAGAACCCTCAGCGTGATAACACGACAGTGTTATCAAAGAGGAGCCTCCATGTTTGTAGTGAGGGACAATCAAGCCTTCTGTGCTCCTCTGAACACGGTGGTTGGCTTTGTCCTTGTAGTCCAATCAAACGGCACCTTATGTGTCAGTCACAGTCCAGTGAAGGTTTGCTGCTTATGATCAGCCATGCTTTGAAAATTGATGCTCAAATATTCGCCAATATTGGCATACTATTAAAAGTGGAGATGAAATGCAGCTACATGTGTGAGGACACAAACACACAAGGACATCAATCGCTCATCATCATCATCACCAGCAGCATCATCCGATCTGCATTTGACCACAGCGTAGGAAGCTGTTAGTCACCAGACATAAAGACGTCTGAAACATCCCCGTGACTTCAAGGACGCGCGAGAGCCTGACATTTGAGGCTTTTTTTTAATCTCGAGAAAGCAGAAATGAGCAATGCTATTTGTCAGATGATTATGGATAATACATAAGCATTGAATGTTAACACACAAATAATAATTACAAAAAAAACCCGCCTTCAGTTTGTTGGCATAAAGAGCAGTAACAGTAATACGCAAAGGGATTGACTTGTTACACAATGATTGGCACTAAGCAATGCAGACAAGTTTTTTTTTTTTTCTTACTGATGGGCATGAAAACCATATAAATGAAAATCGTGACGGTGTTTTTTTTTGGAGAAATAGACGTAAAGGGCAAAAGTGAAAAGCATCAGTGGTTAAAACTGTCTACACAGGCATCTGATTGATGGAGCAAGAATAGACACGTAGGTTTACCAGTGTTTTGAGGAAATGTCACAGTCATTGTCCATTTAAATTCCTTTTTCTTCCTTCTCTGATTTTCTTTACACTTTCGTCGTTGCGGATCCATTTCCCAAAGGTCAGACAGGCTACCCCGTCTGTACGTGGACGTACTTATATAAGATGTAGCGGCTGTAAAAATGAATGAAAAATTGGCGCCTCTGCATTGTGACCACTTTGTTGTTTTTCTCCGTCTTTTTGGTTTTTTTTTTCTTTCTTTTGCTCTGACCTTGCGATGCTTATTTGATGACATTCCAGTTTCCAAGATTTCTCTCTCAGAGCAGGTTAGATGACACCACTGGTGCCGCTGCTCTTATGAATTCATTTCTAGCGAGGACTGATGCGGTAATCTGCAAGCACTTATAATATCAATATATTCAATCAGCACTAGTAATCATGTTCTTTTCAAATCAGAATATTTCACTATTGCCTTTGGCTCAGCAGTTCGATCTTGCAACATTATTTCCCCAGGGTGTGTTTAAAAGTCTTTTATAGGATACTTGCGGAAGCTTGGAGGCTTAGACAATTGCCTGGATTATATTACATGATACAAATGAATTTACCCTCTCTTTTCCAGCAGGATGAGAATTAATCAGCACTCAGCAACGCTAAGAAATGTACTTGCCCGGAGACTCTGCACTCTGAGATTACCTTTTTTTTTTTATTATTGTGTGAATAAATGAAACAGCTTGGAGCTGGTGTCATTCAAGTGTAAGGGGCCGGATTTTGAAATAACACAGAGTCAAACACAGGCTCATTCTTCTGCCCCTCACCTCTTCATCTATTTATCCTCTTTCTCTTATTTCCACAATTCCTCCTTTCTATTTCTCTGCAAAACCCCGTCATATTATCCCTCAAATTAATCTCTTCGTGAACAGCTCACAGAGGGAAAAGGGGAAAGGAATTGAGCGAGTGAAGGATGATGAAAACCTAAAGCTTTAAGGCGAACAGTACAGTATCTAGGTGGTGTAGAATGAGCTCCATTATGGCTCTCGGGGCTCAAATTGAAAACATTACTGCTTCCATTCACAGCCCTCAGACGCAGAGGATGGTCTTTATTTCCAATCTTGGTCTCCTTTCTGGTTGAGGGGCGCCAGCCCTGCAATAGAGAAAAAGAGGGGAGGGCGTGGAGTGCATGGTGTGTTTTTCTCTCCATGGGTGTGTTTCAATAAAGTCATCACTGCTGATGCCGTGCATATGGGTGACCTCTCCTGGGCCTTTCTCATTACCCCCCACCACTCGCAGATGGAGACCCCAGCACATTTTCTAAAAGTGCCTTCACATCACAAAAGCTATGGCATTAGCCGCCGGCGCTTTGACGATGACCTTGGTAATCCAGGAAAACATCTGTATGCATTGTGTGTCACTCAAAAGGACATAATGACATATCCTGTCGAGGCTGTAAATGAATGAAATCAAAAGTTACTTACAAGGTCTTGAATAAATAAAAGTAATGTAGTCAGGAGATGTCGTATCCTTCACGAGCCCATCCTTTTATATTTTGCTGCTGCTTTTTAGCTTTATTCATTGGATTAAAACCAAGGCTTGAAAGCTTGGGAACTGCATTTGTTTTCAACTTTTCCTGGAAAGTTATATTCTGATTGTACTGAGCAGGAATAAAACTTTAAAATGAGATTCTGTGGAAAATAAAACATCCAAATCAGTCAGATGTTTTAGAAATACTCACTGCCTTATCCCCCTGCAGTACAACTTGTGCTAAGCTGTAGTTTGGCTCATTTCTATATAGCTATTCACCTAAAAACAATTCTCTGAAAGTAGAAAGGTCACAGCTCCCTCCTCCCACCTCGTTCCCTCCCCTCACCCTATGCTCCTATCCAGGGGAGGCGGCTAGATTGCTTTAGCCTTTTTAGTGGAGCTACAGCTGACAGACAGACAAGGCACTGACAAGGTCACAGTCAGGAAAACCATTCATGATAGAACCTCCAGCTTCTAATAAAGTACAAGTTCCTACTGTAGAACTCAGAGTATACAGCTTAATCATCAGCTCATTTTGGATAAAAATATAAGGGAATAGAAATATATTTTCCACACTCCAGACATGTTCTATTGCGACATGATTTTAACACTTGATTGACAGGGAGGCGGACTTGCTGTTTTAGTAGCTACCTTGATTTCTGTGGCTCCTTTAATCAATGCAAATCAGCTGCCTCAACCTTCATACATGTCTGGCTTGATTTCCAAAGCTGTTAGGGATATTTAAGGTTTGCAATTTGAATTTACTAGATGTGCAGTAAATCTTACATCTTGTGAGATATCATCACTGGAAACTTCCCACGACTTTTTTCAATCAAATCTTTTGTAATGTTTTTGAAATAATTTTTTGATGCCACGAAACATAACTTATAACACTTGTAAACTCTATTTAAGCCCCATCTAACATAAACTATAATGTAATTAATTTGTGCCCTTAGGATTGCCCTTAGTCTCTCTATATGGCCAGTCCAGAATGTGGGGGAGGTGGGGGTGAGCTCCTTGGCCCAGGCACTGTGAACATTAGCCTGGTACTTTTTACAGAAAATGAATAACCCATAGGATTGCAAACTTGCTTGAAAGCAGTAAAAATAATGTTAATATCTATCTGTCAGCTGAGACTAAAAACCCATAAAATGTTGCAAAGACTGATGTTTCAGGTCTGAAGGCAACATCAATCACTGCATGAGAGCCGCGGAGAAAGAAATGGACAGATGTATCGACATCGTAAAAGAGCGAGAAATCTTTCAAAAAGATAGATGATAAGAAAGGTGACAGAGTGATACAATGAAGACATCAATAGACAGGAAGAAGACGGAGAAAGATGGAGTGGAATGATGCCTGTCTATTGTCCTATCTTGTAATCAAAGTCCTTCTGGGCAAGTCTGTCCACTTGGCAGCCATCTTGATATCACCCCCGGGTGGTCATTTTGGGCGACGAAGACCAGGCTCCTCTCTAAATTAATGGCGGGGGGGGGGGGGGGGCATAACTGCACTTGCAATGATCACAAGGACATAAAACCTGAATATACAATCATCAGACAAAGCTGTTCCAATCAAAAAGATTAAGGGTTGCCGGTGCCCCAAATCACTTTTTTCCCCATTGCAGGTTACTTCAGCATGCACATGATCATCCTTTTTAATTGCCATTACTTTTATTTTGTGTGTGTGTGTGTGTGTGTGTGTGTGTGTGTGTGTGTGTGTGGTTGGATTTCATTCAGTAGTTCGAAAGTCTGTCTGCACCTGCTTTTCCTTGCTAGTTGAAATAATTGTGTACATGTTCTTATCCTCAGAAGGCATTTTACTTTAGATTTAAGTTTATCTGCACATTTTGACAGAAAAAAAAAATCAACTGTAACAAGGTCTCTGGAGTTTTGCCTTCTCACAACTGCATGAACAACCTAACAAGATTGCTTATTTACTACTTTGTACTGTGTTTTACTTGATTTTTAAGATCATTAGCAACAAAAGAGAAGTCTATTCATGTGATCACCTGCTGGTTTTCTCAGTGTGCTAGGCAGCATCACCATTTAAACACAAACACACTTGCCATATTAAGTTCTTTTTTCATTTTTTTGTGACAAGGAATGACATTCAGCTCGGTCAGCCTGTTACCATACAGAATGTTCATGTTCGCTCATTTCTAATTGGGAAGGATGTTTTTGGCCTAACCAGTTGTATCTGTGCTGCTGAAATTGATTCTGAGGCTGTGTTAATGAAGAATAATAACAGAGGAATAATTCCAGCATGTCAGGAAATGCACTTAACTACTTTTGGATTGGGAGTTTCACAATCTCATATCTTAAAGAGCTCATTGTGCCTTATTACTTCCACTAAAACACTGTACACTGGGCACTATAGTGAACAGATACAGTAGTTTCAGTTGGATTTTACTGTATTTCCAACTCCTTGAGTGCAGCAAACTAATGAAAGCCTCAGGACGGACTTGTTTTATGCATTTTTAGTCATCTGAAGTAATATAAAAGAGCAGTATTATGCTAACTTGGCTAAATAGCGGATTTCCTTCGGGATCAGATAACATGATAATGATCCTATTAAGGCATCCAGAACAAAATCCTAAAAGTAGAAGCTTTGTCTAAGGGGTTACCCACCAGCTCAGACTTTGAAAACACATTGTCTACTCCATTACTTATCTACTGGAATATGTGAGCATACTGTGACTGTAGCTGAATTATCAATGAGTGGGTGATTTGGTTTTCTGTCGCTCGCATTGTTGTTTCAGTGTTGGGATGACGTGTGTTGTGACTTCTGTGTGTTATGTTGGATGCTTTGCTCCTACTTCCTCCCACAACAATATGAACACATGCTGTATGTGTGATTCAGTGCAAAGGTATCCGTTATGATTGATATGATGTCGGTAAGGTCATTTGTTTTTAAGCGCTAGCTGAATGTGGTGATGAAACCCTGTCAGATACTAAGGGTAGTCAGAAGCTTGAAGAAGTGCCTCCTGGTTCTATTGCTGGTGTGGACAATGTGGGTAGATAAAAACGTAGCTCATGCTTCCACTGTGCAATCAGTTAGCTGTGGGTCCAGAGACTTGGCTCAGCGGAAAATATCTTTGGATGGAAGACCAACTCCTATTCACTTAACAGTATTGGATGGAAACATGCATAAATTCACATTTCTTTGGTCTACCTTCTGACTATAGGTTGAGTCAATCTTGGTAACAGATTGGTACATTAACTTACATCTAAGTCGATCTATTAACTATGATTACCTTTCAGTGAAAATATCTGTGGATGAAGACGAGGCTAGGAAACTATAGCAGTGACATGTTGGACTGCAGTGCTTTTTGAAACGTGAACAGCTAAGAACTGCTTCATAATAGCAGCTTGTGGTTGTGTAGGAGCATCAAGGATGGGTTCTTGACTGTTCTCACACAATGCATCTTACACTACACATATGTACTTGTGCTTAAGATGTACCAAGTTCCAGTTAGATATCCTTACACTTTAGCATGTTGTGGTAAACCCTCAAGGATACAATTTCATGCACACCTGATGATACATTGTCCACATCGCATGTCTGTCAAGTACACTAAAGGTTATCTTGTGGAATAGAGACAGTGACCCATCTGCATATTTTTCTTTAAGTCTTTTTTCTGGCATCATAACGTTTGGGTTTCTCACATAAGCGTAGCAACTACCTGTCCAAACGGAGGAAATATGTTGATTTTTTTTTCTCTCCCTTAAATTAACACCTTTAGACAGGGCACATGACCTCCTAACACCAAAATATTAGACTCTGTCACATGCATAGTTTGAGTTTGCTCTGTTTTATTATTTTTTTTCAATACAATTAAATTTCTTTCTTCATTCTAGAGTAACAATAAATGATGCAGGATGAAAAAATAACATCTTTGTGAGGGGACGACACCTTTTGGTAAGTATTTGAAAAGCAATATGTTTTGTATGTACCTTTTGTAAGATGATCTAAGCTATCCAGATGCTTATGTTTAATGAGGAGATCGAGGCAGGTATTGATTTGCTTGTCTTTTTTTGCAAGAAGGATTTTTTTTTTCAAATACAGAATAAGAATTTCTATTTTGATTTTCAGTGTTGAGTCCTTTTCCTTCTTTTGTAATATACAGCCTACATCGCATCACATTGTTATTTTTTCACTTCACACTCCACCTGAAGGCAATCCTAAGACGCTATATCTAGCCTGTCATAATACTCTCTGTTGTGATGCAAATTAAGAGTGAATCTGCACCGTTCATGGGTTCACATGCATTATTGTATGGGCAGGAGGTGAAGCGTGATCTCAGTATAACCATGTCATAGTGCGTTAGTGGAACTCTCAATCTCCTGATGGGATCAAGAGCCTGATGAAATATTAGTTTAGCAACAACGTCAAAACCTGTTTTCTGTGCTGCTGACGCCCATCCCCGGTGTCTCCAGTCATCAACCAACAAAACTCGAACCCCTCTTGATGTCTAATAGCATTTTTGATGGAGCAGAAACATTTAAGAGTCGAAAACAGGACAAGTTTCTGTTAACTTTTTAAGATGCGGAGACACAAACACACGCTGAAGGTATGAATACAATGTATCCTTTCCATCATGGCAGTTCTTAACGCCTTTGGTGTTGAGTATTTTCAAACCTGCTTTGTCTGAAATCTGTGCTGCCACTTCTGCTGCCACATCTGCTGTTCATACTTCTCATAAGCACCTCCAGCCTCACATGTACCTGCAGGCTCTGTGTTTCCCTAAGGGGAGATTATTGTCATCATCACTCTCCACTCACTGCTGTGCTGCTGAGCTTGCTGTTTCCTGGTAGATTGTGATGATCACTGCTTTACATATTCTACATTCACATGCAATATTAATTAATCTGTTGCATGTGAACTGGCTGACATACTAAGTCTAACTAACTTTTCTCTTTAAGCACGGTGAAAAATTAAAACAGGCCCTCTGTGGTTGGTTGATGGTAGAGGCCGCATGACTAATCTGACAAAACAGAATGTAATTATAAGGCTGACCACTCAGCACAAAACCCAGGCCAACAGTCCCCAGGATGGTGTTAGGAATACCTTGGGCAGCTCCAGAATTAACACTGTGGATAGCAGCTGTGAAACGGCTCCAAAGATGAAAGGTTTAGTGTGCAGGAAATGGGAACTGTTACAGGTTGAGTCGGAAGTTACAAGACCTCACCTCAAACCACCTTTAGGAAAATCTACATAGCTTGAGCCATTCATGTATGATGCATTCTCAGTGGGGATCACTTTTTCTCACTTCACAAAATTACAAGCACCAGTAACCACTTTATTATTCACAACAGGGAAGTAACTTCATTAGCCTAATTCTCCTCAAACACAGGAGAGGTCATAACGATCGGAGGTTTAAGTCTGGAGTCCTGCACTTACACATTAAGATCACGTCACAGAGTCACTGATAAGTAAACTTGATTATCTCCAAATATTCACCGACTGTATGGTAAACAGAAGAGCCTTACTTTGTTTTATGGAATGGTGATTGGCTAGTGTGACCAGAATGACTAAGATTCTCCTCCATGCCAAATGGTGAGGCAGACAGACAGGAGCGAGGATATAGAGTACCACTCTGGACCATGGCTGGTGGGAGCATGCCTAAAGTCCAAATCATCTTGTGTGCTCATGGTTTCAAACAGATCCACTTCCTCAACTCTCAAACCATTTTCCTGTGGAAATCAATTCTTTTTTTGGGAAGGACCTATGAGACATCATGATAGTTCACTCACACACAGCCCCGCCATCTAACCCGTACAGACATCTGCTGTGTTGCTTTTATATTAAAGCTCTCACCTCTTGTCATTTTGAAATAAGCCGTAACATCCTTGTGTTCCTAGATAGGCTGTTTTGCCCACCTTAAAGCAGGAGTGCATTTGACTGTGGTACATAGTTTGAAGCCAGTTCATAACCTTCATCACCGCTCTGTCCACTACAGCCAAGGACTCTCCAAAACAACAGCTGTAAGCAAAAGCATTAGAAAGTCATGAGAACAACATAATCTGTCTCTGTTTTTAGCAGATTTCCTTGAAAAATCAGTAATATGTCACCCAGCATGGTTTTATCACACATGAAAACCAGGAAAGTGTGACATTTGCAAGCTGAACAGTGTATGTGTGCACGAGCAGGCATTTGCGTGCTGCACCAGCGCAGATGAGTTTTACATGAAAGCAATGCAACTTTGAAAGTATGTCTACTCTCCCTTTCAGCTTTTTTGGCTGCTTCCTGCAGATGAGCTATTGCCCTCTGAAGGAGACTTCCAAATAACCCAGTGGAGGAAATGGGACCATCAATCAGCAACTGTCTGATTTGATGGGGAAGCTGGGACATGTGGAGCTAGATAATATGCTGCAGCACCACCTGCCATGCCGTTATCCTATCAGAGCCACAGAAGAAGTTGTGGTGAGAGTCAGATAGACAGTAGTTTGGGTTTACGCCTGTTGAAGGAGGCAACTTTGCATGATGGAAGCTGGGCTCAGGTGTAGCTGTTGAACAGGGGGGAAAACTTTCTGTCACTGGGGTGAAAGGTCCACAGTGGAGCCTTTGATATACGAGGGTTGGAAACATGACTTTCAGGCAAGCCTCGCAGAAGGTCTAATGATGTGATGTGGCCAGTCCAGAAGCTGCTGCAGTTTCTCCTCCTGATTGCGTGATGCTGAAGAGAGCTGAGGTCAGGTCAGGCAACCAGTTTATTCCTCTGATGCTGACCTGACATAAAACAGGAAATTGTTGATTGCTTTATTTCAGAAGCATGTACTGTACTTATCAGTTTGTATAAGGATTATAAAGGCCTCCCCACTGAGTAGTTCAAATTCCCACATAGGCGCCACTTTTATCCGTCACGTTGCACTTCAAGGTTATCTTGAACATACAACATACACACTTGAACCCAGTGAAGAGAGGAAGAACCAAAACCATTAGTCACCGATTCCATTTCAAAGCTCTGGGAGGTGGTTGAGCTTGAGGGGAGGAACTCTGACTTACACACCTCCACTTAGCCCCAGCTGAGGGCCCCCCACCACCCCTGAGATAGAGTTACCACAGGGGGCCACTTGGAGACTAAACGTCCTTCACCAACAGGCCCCTTCGGGCCCTATTGTACATTTCTCGCTCAGTGGGAACCTTTGCCACTGCAATCTCCAGCCAATCACCTTCCCCAGAGACAGTCTCATTTGTGTAAATCCAGAGTGAACTTTATATGGATGTATAGCGAAATTCACACTCCAAGGACTCGCTCAATAGAGACTGCCTTGACTTTTCTTCTTTTACTTGCCTGCAAAATAAGTGTGATACTGTATGTCACAGCTTTGTAGAGGAATGGAAGTTGGCCTTGGGTGTTTCTGCAACAACATTTTTTTTTATAGTCCCATCAGAGACATTTTCAAAGCAATGTTTTTTTAATGTTTTTTTTTCCACCCTTTTCTTTTAGCAAAAATGTTTTAACCCCGTTAATTTATCATTTTTAATTGCATAGCCGTAATTTTAACTCTTAAAAAAAGCATGGCTTCCACCTAACAATCAAGATATAACCACATTATTATCATTTAGTGTGTGTGTGTGTGTGTGTGTGTGTGTGTGTGTGCAAGTGAAGATAATTTACATCTATTTACTGTCTAAAAGCATGAACTGCTCTCTCCCCTTTATTTATCAATATATTCACAATGAAGCACACAGCTTGATGAAATGATTTTTTGAAATGTATTTATGAATATAAACACTGTTGCAATTTTGCAGTGAGGGCATTTTGTAGGAATGAAAGATGAAAACAAAAAAAATGTTCTGCTGTCTTGATATTGTCTTGTTATTGAAATTTGCTGTCCTGATATTGAGTTAAACACTGGAGATTTCGGAGCATCATGAACTGAGTTATGCCATTTCAAATCAGTGTTTCACTGCCTCTAACTCCTGCCCGTCCCCTGCTGTTTGTCATTAGATATGAGATTTCGTCAGTGACACCATAGGCATCAAGCTGCAAAGCATTATCTTCCTCAAGGGAATTCAGCTTTGTGAAGGAATTTGGCATCAAACAATAGCTTCGCCTTTTAAAATGGATCTGGCCCTGCAGGATCTGCACCCTGTGGCCTTCAGCAAAAGGCCAAGCCTGACTGGTTTTCCTGGAGATAGGGTCTTGAGGCAGGGGTTTGATCATGCTTGGCCGTATAGCAGAGTTCTACCAGTGATAACACCTGGTGTGTGTCTTCAAAGTCCTTAACAGGATACAGAAAGCACAAAAAGTCAATTCCAACTATCCTTTGCATAACTTATTCTTATCAAAAAAGGGGGAAGGAAAAATTTCTTTCTTCTTCTGTCTTTGTCACAACAGAGGCAGCAACTGAGATTCCTATTGGATATATGGCCAATTCATATATCTAATTCACATGTTGGAATGATAGAACAGGAATATGCTTATCCCCCCATTGAGCTCATGATGAAGTGCAGTCTGCATACTGGCTATATGTGTTTTTCGCTTTGATTTCTTGTTTTTGCTTTGCCTGGAACTGCTGTCGTGGATCAAATGAACACTGTATTCCAGTGGGGTGTTGGTTGTTTCTTCTCTCTCCTGTGTGGTTTCCCCTGGCTGTCGGCTCTCTGACCATCTGTCAAACTGTGTGTAAGGGTCTCTGAGACAAAAATAATCTGGCAATGTCACTTTGACAGCATTCCCTCATAGAGACCGTCACTAACTACGGATGACTTTATTTTACTGGAAATTCCCTCATATGATCAAATTTTCAGGCGGAACAGTGGTGCAGTGGTCAGCACTGTCGCCTCTCAGCAAGAAGGTTCCAGGTTCGAGCCTTGGCTAAAGAACAGGATCTTTCTGTGTGGAGTCTCCATGTTCTCCCTGTTCCTGTGTGGGTTCTCTCTGGTACTCCAGCTTCCTCCCACAGTCCAAAGACATCAAGAGGGGACGAGGCTGATTGATACTCTAAATTGACTGTAGGTGTGACTGTGAGAGTGAATGGTTGTTTGTCTCTATGTGTTGGTCCTGCGATGGACTGGTGACCTGTCCAGGGTATGGGATGGGCTCCAGCCCCCCTGCGACCCTTAACAGGATAAGCAGTCGAAAATGGATGGATGGATAATCTAATTGTCCTAAATCTGACTGAGGCATACGTGTCATTCTATTTGTATTGTACAATTTTGAATATTAAAAAAAAAAAACTTAATTTAGGGATTGCTGTACATCAGTCTAAAGTGATATATATATATATATACATACACACACAAATAGGCCATGAGGGTCCTTGTTATCTCCTGTGCTGTATTTGCTAAGATAAGCATTGTGTCTACAAGCTGCAGGCCTGCTTTGGTGTAAAAGGTTAACAGAGTCACTGAGCTGCAGCCCTAGCATTGCTGCTGTAGCATCTATCTTTGTGAGAGAAATGTGAGAGCTGTGACATTCTCCTGGTTTTAGAGAGGGCACATGGAAAGATGTGGTCTGTCAGTATGATGCAGATTGGTTGCTAGATAGTGAAGGTAGGATGCAGTGGAATGTGTTGTACTGCACTCAGTGCCCCTAATTTGCATGAAGTAGTTTGTATTCCAAAGCTGATGAAAAAATGTGCAAGTAAAATCTATGTGTGCAAGCTACTGCAAGGTAACCACTCACACACTTACATGCATACTAATCTCTCTCTCTCTCTCTCTCTCTCTCTCTCTCTCTCTCTCTCTCTCCCTTTCTCGCCAAAAACAGATGTCCAAGCGACCTGCCTTCATTAACCAGAGCTCCTCTGGAGTATAACTCAGCGCTGCTCCAGACTCTGCCCGGCCCTCAGCCTCCTCTCTGCCCAGACGTGGGACTTGACTCAGAGACTGTGACGACGGGGCAACAAGCCAGGACCAGTTCTCTCTTCAGTCTAACTCCTGCTGTAGGTGGGAGAGTACAAGCTGCCCATTCCTCTGCTGTAAGTGGTCATTAAAGATCCAGCTGACAGCGCTTTGGTGTATGAGCAGCGGTGGAGATATCCTGTTCACAGCACTAACTATGCTACTCGACACCACAAGGTTTTATTTAAGGGTGGTTAGTACTGCTCCATCTGTCACTGCATAAATGTGTTAACTATCGTCATACAGTGTAACAATGGTGGAAGTATTCAGGTCCTAATGTTTGTATTCACGTTGTTCTTTTGATGATGATGATTTACATCATATTCTGTAGCCCTTACAATCTCCAGATCTTAATTTAAATGAACAAGATTTTTGTGTGGCAGAATCTGTTGAGGTCCATTGACGTTGTTCGAGAGGTTTGTGCATTTGATTATTTATGCAGCAGGATTTTACCGTTGCAGTAACTTGTAGTTTTTAACCACTTCATGAAATCGAGTCTCTGTTGAAGAGCATACGTAATTCCAAAGACATTTAAAGAACATTTCTCTACTACTTTTGTCCTTGTATGAGGGAAATACAGGTTAGATACTGCAGTGGCCCTTACAGAACATGTGTAGACCTCTGATACAACAACTTTGGGCTGATTGAAGTGTAAACATGCTCGAGGAATGTAGTATTCAGGTAAGACCTGGTGTTTGCTGCATTGTGCAGCATCCAAGCTAATAATTTTTTAACTTCCAGGCAGAGTGCATGGACATAAGTGCAACCATTATGCTGCACCCAGCTAGGCACACAACTGATAATAGTAAGATCTGGAACCACAACATAAATGTGGGGGGGAAAAAAGTATTGCTATATTTCTCAGTCTTTATTTTTTTGCCTTTTTGTTTTCTTTTTTCTTCCGTTTTGTTTTGTTTTGTTTTGGGTTTTTTTTGCTTTAGATTTATGCAGTGACTCAACTCTCTCCAAATGAACTTGATTAGCAGAGATTAAAAAAAAAAACCCAGAAGAGTAGGGAGACAGTTTGATCCTGCAATAATCTCACTTAAGACTGTTTGATTGCTCTGGACTGAAGTAAATTTAAATTGTTCTATTCAAGGGTTTGGGAGATTTCTATGGATAAACCTTTTAAAAGCACTCATTTCACCACACACACTCGTTGCCTCTGTATGTGTGTGGCTCCTAAATTTTATATATGGTCAGCTTCAAGTACAGATGTAACATGTAACTTTGAGAATCAAATTTCAATTGATCTGATGTCGCTTCCAGCCTAAGTCCTCGTCTGAGTAACTACACCACGCTGCACATGCAGTGTCATGCCCTGTATCACCACTCAGGTGGTATTGTTTTCCCTTCCACAACCATAATCATCACTGTTGATTACCATGGTAGTATTATCCTTAATGGCAATTGTAATTTCGTACCCATCAAATACAATATAAAGTTCTATTTCCTTTTCATCCTTCAATTCCACTGAATTGTTCTCGCTCCAGGTATTCCAGCAAATGGTGAATAAATTACCCGTAGATGCCCAGAAGCCTTTATGTTCTTTCATTGTTATTCATCCAGCATGGTTCTGGGTTTTATTTATCTATCTTTATTTTATGTTAGAAAGCATGACAGATAATCTTAGGAGCAGGCATGGGAGAATTAAGCTGCATGGTGCTTTGGTTGCCCCCCACCTGCCTCCCCCTTCTTTCTACTTTCCGTCTGCCTCCTGCTCTCCCCATGCCTGCCTCCCAATCCAATCTACCCCATTCATCAGATGGAAGAGATAAGCTTGGGGAGCACATGCAGAGGCACCACTGTATGTCAGCTAAGCTGTTTATGTGACTGTGTTACTTTGCTGTAACTGACTCATATATGTCACCACCTTTCCTGAAACATTTCCAGCATCTTCTGCTTGTGTGCATCACCATGTGCAATGGCAGTGGGCAAGGTCAACAATGGACAGAGCAATGACCGGATGCTATCCGGCTTAATTATAAAATGAGCTATATGCAGGTTAAAAATTGTTAATCCAAAAAAAACTGCTGAACTGTGTGATTGCTGGACCCTTTTTGTATTCATTTATGTATTTTGACCATTTAATGGGTATGTTTATTTAACAAATACAACAGATAATCATTTACTATAAGCTATTCAACCATTATTGTGACTATTAAAGCCAGCTCCAGATGGTCTTACATTCACCAGTGAATAACTGATCAGTGTTTGTGTGAATGAGAGGTACTTCCCTTTTTTTCCAGTGCTTATAACTTAGCACAGAGTCCTAAAATATTGTTTCAGTGTGTTACCTCAAGGTGGCTTTGGATGGCATGACATGTTTGGTGTCCATACTGCAGCAAGTAACAGCTCAAAATTATTCTATGACTGTTCTATCAACTATTTTAACCATTCACCTAATATCTTCCTTTAATGATTTATTTATGAAAATGCTGCATCTTTTTACCAAATAATATTGTTATTATTCACAGTATTATATATTCATAACAGTTAACTAGTGCTTAGTTAATTATTAGTAAAGCTTAGGTAACCATTAGTAATCAGTCAGTTGTTCCCCAGTAAGAACCACATGCACTTTATCATACACATCTCTATGAAGGTCTTTTAAGTGTGTACAAACTGCCCTTTGCACTACTGTATGCTACACACTGTCACTATGCACAACTTCAATGTATAGGAAATGTTAGTTTTTTATCTGGACTTTTGAGTTTGATTTGTAATATTTCTATTTTGCTTTATATTGTACTCTTTATCTTCATATAGTTTTAAACCTTGCATGCCTCTTTACCGCTCTTTTATCTTCCCTTGTCGGGCTGCTGTAAATGCAAATTTCTCTTGGAGATCAATAATGTATCTATCATCATCATAAGGATCACAGAAAGTATTAATAAATGGTTAATTATGCTCAAGTACTTCTTATTCTCTACTTATTGAGCATTAACTAACTGATATAAATGTACCCTTATTTTTTTCAATTTTTGGGGGGTTATTCAGAACAATATTATATACCAATAGGGGTCAGCATATTGCCATTAATTTTGGCTGTTCCCACCTTTATGAAGAAACAAGGAAATGTTAACTTATGATTGAAGGACGCCCACCAGTGCACATGGCACCAGGATGTCTTAGGTCGTAGGTCTATGATCTATTTTATAGTCGTATCATCTGATCTGCAGCCATATGTTCTGGACACTCAGGTGAAATGAGGAGCTGAGCTGTCAATTGATCACCATCTGGTGGTGAGTTGAATCTGGTGGCAGGACAAGACACCGCGCAGACCTGGTAGGCCCCAAATGAGTAGTGAGGGTTTGCTGGGAACGCCTGGCAGAAGAAGCGGTCTTCTTCTTTAGCTCCCACTTCCGGCAGAGCTTTGACCACATTGGGGGCAGTGGGAGACATTGAGTCCAAATGGGCCATGTTCCACTCTGTCGAGGTGGCTGTTGTGAGCTGTGGCCATAAGGCTGCTGGGGCCAGTCGCAGCAGTAATCCCCGAACCTGCTGATGGACATCAGAGGTGAGGGGAGCCATCAGTCTGAAGAAGAAGGCTTACAGGGCGTGGTTGGCCTGTGGGTCTCCAGAGGCAGCCGACCGGTACCGACAGGCCAAGTGGTGTGCAGTCATGGCGGTCGCCAAGGCAAAAACTCAGGGAGGAGTTCGGTGAGGCCATGGAGAATGACTATCGGTTGGCTCCAAAAAGGTTCTGGCAAACCGTCCGTCGCCTCAAGGGGGATAGGTGGCAACTTGCCCACACTGTTTACAATGGGGACGGGAGGCTGCTGACATCAACTGGGGAGATAATCGGGCAGTGGAAGGAATACTTTGAGGAATTCCTCACATATTCCATGGAGGAAACAGAGTTTGGGGAGTACTGGGGGGGGGGGGGGTGTCATCCAATCTCCGAGGCAGAAGTCGCAGACGCAATTAAGCAACTCCACAGTGGCAGAACTCTGGGGGTGGATGAGATCTGCCCTGGGTATCTCAAGGCTCTGGATGTTGTGGAGTATTGTTGTGTTGGAGTGGCCGACCAGGGTGGTGGTCCCCATCTTTAAGAAAGGGGACCAGAGGGTTTGTTCCAACTATCAGGGTATAACACTCCTCAGCCTCCCTGGAAAGGTCTATGCCAGGGTAATGGAGAGGAGGGTTAGGGTGATAGTCGAAACTCAGATTGAGGAGGAGCAGTGTGGTTTTCATCCTAGTCCCGTCCTGGCCATGGATCAGCACTTCACCCTTGCTAGGATGCTGGAGGGGGCATGGGAGTTTGCCCAACCAGTCCACAAATGTTTTGTGGATCTGGAGAAGGCTTAAGACGATGTTCCCAGGGGCACCCTGTTGGGGGGTACTCCGGGAGTATGGGGTGGATGGCCCCTTACAGAGGGCCATTCTTTCTACCAGAGGAGTGAGAGTCTAGTTCACGTTGCCAGCAGTAAGTCGGACTTGTTCCCTGTGAGGGTTGGACGCCACTAAGGCTGCCCTTTGTCACCGGTTCTGTTCATAACTTTTATGGACAGAATTTCTAGGCGCAGCTGGGTGGTGGAGGGGGTCGAGTTTGGTGGTGGGAGGATGTCATCTCTGCTTTTTGTGGATGACGTGGTCCTCCATCAAGTCATGACCTCCAGCTCTTGCTGGGACAGTTCGAAGATGAATGTGAAGTGGCTGGGATGAGAATCATTACCTCCAAGTCTGAGACCATGGTCCTCAGCTGGAAAAGGGTGGCCTGCCCACTCCAGGTTGGGGGGGGGGGGGGGTCCTGCCTCAGGTGGAGGAGTTAAAGTATCTCAAGGTCTTGTTCACAAGTGAGGGTAGGATGGAGCGGGAGATTGACAGCTTAGCCAAAAGGCAAGACTCTCAATTTACCAGTCAATGTACATTCCAACCCTCACCTATGGTCATGAGCTTTGGGTAATGACTGACAGAACAAGATCGTGAATCCAAGTGGAAGTGGCTGGGGAGAGGGCAGTCTAGGCTTCCTTGCTGAGACTGCTGCCCCCGCGACCCGGACCAACCGGATAAGTGGAGGATGACAATGACGACATGCTAGCTTCTTTAGCATGAGCCAGAGAGCAAAACCTTCCAATAATTAATGGTCATTAAGGTTTCATGTGTACAATGAAAGAAATAACATCAAATGATACAAGATGTTAAAATGAACAACTTGCCTGGATGGTGCTAGAGTGACTCACGAGCCCCAGATGAACTAGAACTGGTGTAAATCAAGGTTCTGAGTGGGACAGCTTTATGGAATTAGGTCAGTCACAAGTTCAGTTGACTCCATACAATTTGAAGTCTTATACGCAATCTTCAGGTGGTTAGGTTGTCTTGGTATATTTTTCAATTTGCCAAATCAGAATATTTCCTGCAGAAATGCCCCTGTAGGGTCCAAGTACCATAGGCTGAGAATCTGCCGTACAGTGTGTCTGCATGCGCATTTGTGCCGCTAGATATGGTAAAGAGTGACAGATAAATGAAAGACAAAGAGAATCTCACTATACTATCTATTCCACTGTTCAATTCACCATGTTAAATTTATCTCAGTCGATGTACATATATTAAATCAAACAGGACCCTCACTATGCAGCTAAAAATGAATTGCCTTCATCCTTTCATTAGACACTTTATCTAACTCCCATTCTTCTATTTATCTATCTGGGAGAGCATTCATGTGTCACTTTCCCTTATCCTTGGAGACGAGCGTGGAGACAATGGTTCCACTGCAGCATTTCCCCTCGTTCTGTCTCTGCTCAGCAAAACATGACGGAACAAATGAACCAATTAAGTGTGCTGGTGGCTGTGCTGTCCCAGGGGGGGCATCTAAGGAAGTGAGACGGCCTGATTAGCTCAAAGGTAGGCCTGACTGGAGACAGCTAGCTCAGAAGACTCCAGTGAGAAATGCTCCTGTGAACACACACATACCAGTCAACACAGCGTATTCTTTGACTTTGGTGTTTTGATTGGTGCCAAAGTTATATTAAAGTTGGACAACACCGGTGGTGAGTTTAGGGTTTTTTTAGACTTTAAAATTGTGTTGGGTTGTTACATTTGCTTTAGGGTGACAGCTCAAAGAGGGAAAGAAAATGAATGAGAGGGGAAGAGACAGCCTAGATGGAGAAAGAAAGAGTGAGAAGAACTGGGAGAAAGTGGTCATCACAGTGCACTCACCAGCCTCCTCTTATATCCATTTTTGTTGCAAAAACTCTGATTATATGACATTTTCTTGTTGAATACAGTATGCTCCTGTGTTAGTGTCAGTGTAGAGAGGGAGAGGAGGATGAAGAGGGACAGAACAGACAGAGGGAGAAAAGACCCAAGTGAGAAAGTGGAAACAGTGAAGAGTTGTAACTAGGAAGCACACAGAGAGGGCATGAATCCCCCAAGTAGGCTATGCCGATACAGAGTATGGAATAAGCTAATTTTCTTCCCAACCAATAAAGGAAAGCGGTTCCAGGAGAAGATCCATACCATCTCTGGGAGCTCAATAATACATATGCTTTGGTGACAGTTAGTAGCAGGAGAAGACGTGGCATTTGGGCTGTGAATGGGTTTATCTCCAGTAATTCACAATTCAACCTGATCACCTCCCCACATGACATCTTGATTTGGGGAGTCCAGGAATCGTTAAGCCACTTCAACTTGGTTTCCATTGAACCAACATGCTTCAGGAGCATCTTGATGGCTTCCATTTGACTGTAAATAAGACTGATCAGTTAATACCTGCAGTATTGATCTGACTTCACCCTCCTGTGTTGAATCTCCTCATCGACACTCTTTAACCTGTTACCATGGACTCAGAGATTTGAAACTCCTGAGATTTCCTTGAATTTATGGAATGTACACCTGTACTGTATATATTGGCTTTACAAAGATGTATGCAGGCTGTATAGTTTATGATTTTGCTGTTTTAGCAGGCGAGCTCCAGCTTGTGCAGGCTACATTATACGTGACGTGAGGACTGAGTCCCTTCGGGTATAAACTCTTTTCTGTCCTATCAATCCCAGACTCACTCAGCTTTGTTATTGACCCTCCCTCCCTTTCCATCCTTATTCTGCTTTTTTTATATTGTCACATTCCCCTCTTTCCTGTGGTTGCATTCCAACAAGATCTGCAGTTTCCAGTCCTACAGGGAGAATGGAGCATTCTTCTCTTCATCTCAGAGGCAATTTAAGGCACTTTGTCCCAAATGTTCAATTTGTCACCATGTGGAATGCCAGGAAGTGTCCTTGGGGTTGACCACTGGCCATTGCTCTCCCTGACACATAGAGAGAGAAAAAGCAAGAAAGCGAGTCAGGCAGAGAGAGGGAGAGGGAGAGAGAGAGAGCGAGAGAGGGTAGAATGAACCTGACAAAGGCCCTGAAACAGATCTGTCCCACTCAGCAGAGCCAAGGGACTATGCAGCAGGCTGTCAGCACCTCTCATTAGTCAAAGGCAGCCTCCCTGACAATGTGACACTGATTACTGAAAGCCCTGATTCAGACTTTCTCTCTTTCACTGTGGAGCTGCAAAAACTGTCAGTTAAAGCCAGATGCACATGTCCAATCATACACATGCACTCTGCATGTCAGTCCACCACAAATTGTTAAATTAAAGTGCATTTCCTTTTAAAAAAAATCCCCCTCTCATCTCCAGGGAGACTAAAACCTTCATTAAAAAGAGCAATAAAGAGCAAACGGAGGTGTTCAAGCTCTATTTAATATCAATATATTGATTTTCACAGGGTGTGAATAAATATTAAATTGCTTATTTGTGAACGAGGCTTCCATACTGGCCGGTATGTTGGAATTAGAGGAGATGAAGAGTGGCATTCATTAAGAGTGTATCATTTTTATTGATTTGCCTGACATATCTCAGCAATGAGAGAGATTGTATTGCTTTTACTTAATCACATGGTTGAAAGAAAGATTGAAAGAAGCCACGGGGAAATGCTAAGAGGAATGGTTTCCAAGACACAAACAGAACAATGTTAGCTCTGCCCGTCTCGGTATTCTGCAACACCAAGGGGACCGTGAATCAAAGGTACTTTACCATTGACAGTAGTCAGTGACACAAGACAGAGATTTTTTTTTTGGACAAATTGATCTTTTTTATTATTTCTAATATTTTTAAAAATGAAAGAAAATAACACAAGAACTACAGCATAAACCCAAACTAAT
Organism: Aulostomus chinensis; assembly: GCF_037954235.1. Classification (NCBI taxonomy): domain Eukaryota; kingdom Metazoa; phylum Chordata; class Actinopteri; order Syngnathiformes; family Aulostomidae; genus Aulostomus; species Aulostomus chinensis. The sequence continues at coordinate 9,720,955 of NC_141332.1, read as the reverse complement.
AGATATGTGCTACAAAATATATCAGAAAAGAAGGAGAATCAGAAGATGGTATATCTGATAAATTGGAGGAGAGTGATATTATATTCACATCTACCGTCAACAAGTTTTACACTGAAGCACTGTCTTTTTTTATCTTCAGTGCTAGATTTCAGTTACCGCTGCTGGTTAAGGAATTGTTCTAGTTCTCCAGTAAAATCAATACAAGTCCCCTCTCTGAATTTATTGATGTCTTTCAACTTAATATTAAAGTATTAATATTGGAGTTGATAAAGACAGTTAATCGTTTCAAAACTAGTAACAGTGTTGACACAGATTTATGATTGCCATCTCTTGTCTGGAGTATCTGACTTTTGATGAATCTTGAGACATTGCATCAATTCGATATTTGAAATTCCCTAAATGTGGTTTGACACTTCATAAGTTTGACTGTCACTGAAATGCTTTTTCCCCTGATGACCATGGATCGGAGTTTAGTTCGCTTGAATTAATGTATAAAGTCAAGCATGTTATCACTTGGTAATAACTTTTGCTCCAAACAGGGATATGCTACATGCACGGACCTGCACACTCTCCTGACATGAAGGAGCGTGGCTGTCAGGATGGGAATTTTAGTGGCTTTGAGATTCTTGCACTTTTCATCGAACATTGTGGGGAACAGCAGATGATGCTGACTGGCTGGGTGTGTTATTTCAGAATCAGTGTGACATCCTTGAAATCCTGGTACATAGATATTGCTTGTGGGCAGACTGAAAATATTGTACAGGTATTCAGGAACAAAATCATTTTACATTCACATCAATATGGTTAACATATGGTTTCCATCTTGAATACGCTTTTAAGAAACTATTAACTCTATAGAAACAAATGACAGTTACTTTGACTCGAGCAAAACATGGTGCTTCATTAAAAAAAAAGAAACATACAGAGAAAAGTGTGTGTGTGTGTGTGTGTGTGTGTGTGTGTATCTGTTTTTGTGTGTGCGGGTTTCTTTTTTAATGAAATGCAAACATACAGTCAATGAATAATAAAACAAAGTCACACAATGATAAAACATGAATTTCAACTAACAAACACATAACTACCCTTGATTTAGACGGCTTCTGGACAAGATATCGGCATTGACCTGGCAAAACAAAATGCAGTGGACAGCAAGAGGAAATGCTGATTTACAATTCAAGTACCTCTAATATTATACTGATATGAAAAATGCCATAAAAATAACTGTTGAGCAGCCAAAACAGAATTTATAACCACTACATGGGCATTTCAAAATGTTGCCTTGTCAGAAAGAATTTAAAATTGGTCACATTAAAGCACCAGTAAACCCTTGCAGATATGAAAAGTAATTACAAACTATATTGTCATACATATATTATACAAAGACTTGTTTTGACATCGCTAAGATATAAAGATTTGCATTGGTGGTATAAAAAAAAAAACTCAGGTTCTCCACTTCGGAGGAGATAACAGTAGCGAGGTTTAGGGGTCCAGCTGTGACAGGGAATATGGAGGCTGAGAGGTGGGAAACCCCTCCTGCCTCTGCAAAGGCCTTTTTCATGTTGACACTGTGATGGTAGGCAATGGGAAGCTTGACCCCAGTGAGAACTGAGTCCACCCTGCCCATCAAGCTCAGACCCAGCTGTTAGCCTGGCCAGGGCCAGGAGCAAAGGGAATTTATAGGGAGTCCTCTGCTCTCCAATGTTGATTTCACAACTGTGTTTCCTAGTTTGTTGCACCTGTGAACTTGCAGGGGGGTGGGGGTGGGGGTGGGGGTGGGGGCATAGGTTGTGTGCTTCTCATTGATCCAAACAGCATTTTGACCTGAAGGGGCTCCATAGGCTCTGGTCTTTATTAGAGAGCCTGCAGCTACCTCCCGCTGAAAGCCGAGAGCATTTCCCTCCGAGACTCCTGTGCTTCAGTTTTCCTGGCATGAATGCTAAGTAGTCTCTTTTTAGCCTTCTTCATTTATCCACACTTAACCCTTTGACCACTTGACTGCTTCGCTTGTTTGTCAATCTTTCACAGCGGTACGCGTGTAAGGTAGCATGCCTCTCATTAGTTTTGGATTTTTTTTCCCAATCTAACTGCAAAGCATCCCACGCTTTCGGCTTGTCAGTATAGAGGGGGTATATGTTGTCATGTATCATATGTATCAGAAGCTGCGATGCTCTCCTCTCACTATCCGGATTCTAACAAGGTCGGAGAGCCGCCAGTTTGACAGCTGCTGGGGCATTTTAATAGGCCTGGTGTTAAACTGCTAAACTCCATCGAGACATATGAATGACAGGCTGCCAAACCACTCAGATGCATAGCGCTGATACAGTTTTACTACCGACCATTCACAAAGACAAATAAAATATCTTTAAGCTCACTTTACATTTCTATTTAAACATAATAACCATCAAATAATGTAGTCAGTGCATCAAAATGTATGTCCCAAAGAAATATGCAGAAATTAGAGTACAAGTACCTCACTGAAGCACAATACTTGGGGAAAAAAGGTACTGTCAATCAAATTGTTGTCAATGCATTCATGCTGATCTGAAAACAAGAACAGCAAATTGCAAGCACAATTGAGGAGTGTTAAGACGTAACAAATAACACAAGTGACATTTCAAATATGTGGGCAAGAAGAATAATGAAATGCGCTTGAAATCGAGAACAAAATAAATATTTAAAAAACACAAATGTTGAGCAGAAAATTTTGCTGAAATCGCACATTGTTTTTTTTTTTTTTGGTTTCGTTTTTAGATGATTGTTAATTTACACAGAATTCCATCTTAGTAGAGGTGTAAGAGAGCAGATTGTGAGGAAGAAAAATTAGCTAATTCTCTGTTCTGCCACCTCCCTTTAGCTCCAAAGCAGAGGGGAGGTAGAAAATACCATTTGTGACTGAACATTACATTTCTGCTGTTATAGTCCCACATGAAAGCCCAGTATGTGGCTCCTTTCAATGGAGGATGGTAACAGGCTTTGTTAATTGTACTTGGCTGGGTTATTCATGAAGCCGTATTGTCAGTATAACTGACTGAGGATTACCGGGCTACGATTGCCCCATGCATCCAGTAGAGAATCATACTAGCAGAGCACAGCGTGGGTAGCAAATGTTGGCTCTGAATGGAGACCTAACGACTTTAACTCAAACTCATCATAACACAGATAATCAGAAAGTTGAAATTGTCACAGGATTCCTCCACAACTTTGCAGACATCTACTCAACATTTTATATATATATATATATATATATATATATATATATATATATATATATATATATATATATATATTAATAACATGCTTTTGTCTTAAAGCAAATAAATTACTAATCACAAAAAAAGACAATCTCTGGACATGATGTTTCAGTTGAGTCGGCAAAAAACGTGCAATAGTCCGAAGTATCCGAAGTCCATCTAATATTGCACTGATGAGAGAAAAACACCTTAAATATCATTGTCGAGTAGCCACAACAGAATCCATAACCACAGCAGGAATTATTTTTAAAAATGTTGTTTTTGGTATCCTTTCAAAATCCTTCATCAAAATAAACCAGTGTTGATCGTGTTTTCCCACAGTCCACATCTTTGATTGCAGGACACATGTACTCATCCTCTCGTTAGTTCTGAGCCTGATCCCTCTTCCTCCACATGGCTAAGCCGCCACATAGTAACCAATCAGAGGCAGCAAGGACCATTGGTGGGTCACCTCATAGTCCTATGACCATTTCTCCAGGCTCAGAAAAAAATAAGTATTTAGCACCTAATTTGTTACCTCACCTGCTCTAATATGAATAAATGGTTGTTACAATCTCACCTATGGAAGCAGCAGAAACTGTCAGTGGATATGATAAAACCGCTGAAAACTGAGTCTGGACTGTCAAAACCATATGTTGGTTTTCCACTGACACAGGGAGATATCTATGGAGTTAGGGGATACACAGCAGGAGGTTGAATGTTTCAGGCGGAACACGACCTAAACAAGTTTAGGCACACAAAAAACACACATTCATATATCGCAAATCTCAGCACTCCACATCCTGGATTGCATTACATTATTAGATATACCGAATGCAAACAAAAATGAACTTCAGCACAGCTACAGCCACCGCAGCCTATCTGACATAGTGTACCATGCATGGTTAGTTTTCTGGCTGATGCTCTGAGTGTTAAAGTATCAGCGTCTGAGCCAGGATAGTCCTGCAGCTGCAATGCCATTCACGGGGACTGTCATATGATTGGATTGAGGCAGACCTAAGCACAGCACGAACTGCACTTATCAGCTCGCTGGCAGATAGAACTTGTCATATTGCCTGTCAGATCTGATGAGGGGACTGCAAACCTCACAATGAAGCTAAATGCAATCTCCTCCTCTGCAGCTGCATGGTCTGCCTCAGGGACACGCTTATTAGACTTTGTAAACAGCCAAATGTGAGTGCTAAACTGTAAGAGCTACTGTCAGGCAGGCCGCTTCTGTCAGACAACTAGCCAAGACTATAGGAAAACGTCCAGAGAAAAATGAAAACATTTACAAGGAGACAAAAGTAAAAGGTTGGATACTAAAAGAATGTACAGAGCAGGTCAAGTTCAAACTCTTCTGTATAGAAAGAGAAAATTCAAAAGGTAACAATCAAGTTTCTCCAACAATTTTCTTTTTTTCTAACAAATCATGCCTATGACTTGTTTAATGTGCGTATTGTAAAGGGACATTTTCAAAACTCCACTTTCCAGAACTTCCAAGTGTGAAATGTGAAAGGCGCTAATTTGAGCAAGCTGCTTACCAGGAAGGCAATATTCTGACATAGCTCTGCCATGTGCTACTTTGACACATCTACAAAGGAAATAATGAGGGACAGAGTAAGAAATGAAGGTCTCAAAAATGCAGGGCTGATTATCCTTTATTAGCCTTGTTCCTGCTCCTTTAACTTTCACATTTCACCACCCAGGTACTGCTCAGCTGGATGCCAGACAAGCCTAGCTCATTCTTTTTTTTATTTATTTATTTTTGACCTGATCCCTGCCTCAATCTCACTCCCTCTTTTAATATAATCCCGCTTTCTTGTTCTCTGATTATGGCCCTTTCATGAAATGCCTAGCGGTCTGCCTGAAATAATGATATTTAAACAAGCGGATCTACGGAGGACTGCCAGAGGAGGCCCAGGGACGTTTAATATCTGGCTGAGTACAAAGAGCGAAGGAGAAGGAAACCTGGCTGATGGGAGTCTAGTTCCCCTTTTCCATGGAGCACACAGTCTCTGTTCTGCTTTCCCGAGATCATTAATTTCTCCAAAAGAGATCTCCCCGGGTAAGACTCATTCACATGCAGATGGCACTATTCCTCGGGAGGCTCTATCACTCTTTCTCTCTCTTTCCATCAGGCCATTTAGTACTCCTTTTCTCTTTTGCTGTGTCGCTCCCTCCTATATTAAGCAAACGGTTAGCTTGGCAGCCTTAGGTGACATCGCACTCATATTTCAGCACTGGGAACAGGAATAATGCAACGTGCTGCTATGGATACATTACATGAGAATTTGTCTCTTTTAAAGTGGGGAAAGTCGGGGAGGGTGTCACTTAGTGATACAGGCATTTATATGAGATCATTTCTCTTCTCTGGTCTCTATTATCGTCAAACCAAAAGCTTCACTTTTTCCTCCTCTTGCTTGATAAATCAGTAACTGCTGCCTGTTGTTTTGTGATGTGTGAACGCTTGTTTCTGATGGGAGGACCAGATTTCTGATGGATTCCAGAGTCATCATCTCCCCATATATCTGGCTGCAGCCTGCAAAACTGGACAGAGTTTAATGAAAGCCACTGTCATGAGGGGACCTGCTCCCTTGAAAAACTACTGAGGTGCAATGTATTTTACATTTACCTACTCAAGCAGTCTAAATCTGACTAAATCTAAAATAAAAGCAAAATAAATCCTCTAAAAGATGGAAAAAAATGTTATTTTTCTGAGCTAAAGGGAAAAAAAAAATTTCAAAATGAAATACCTGGTTCTGTCAGTACCATAATGCAACTGAAATAGGATTAGCCTACAGACATGTGTCCAGGAAGTGACATAAAATGCATTTAAACCAAAAAGGTCAGATTTATGAGCGATGACTAGGGAAACCTGATACGAACAACAACAAAAGCAACATCATCCCCAAGCTCATATTTCAAATACAGGTATTATAAACAATAAAAGAAGCTATATTCAGCTCGACATTAGCAAACATATTTTGCATTCACATTTATGGTCTACATGAGAGGAGTTCTTGTATTCACAAACTCAAAAGTTGAAATTTGTGAAAATCTCTGAATTCATGATTTGTGATTTTTTTTCAATTACTATAAAAAACAAAGCAATATAACAATATATTAAAATAATGAGGCATAAATGTTTCAACTTTTAGTGTCAAGAAGAAATTATGAAACATTTTTAGTGATTTTAATGAGGAGTTTCATTCATAGCTGCATGAGATTCTCTATTTTATTTTAGGTGCCCTGTGGATTTTTGTATTTGATGACAAATGACTGTGTAGAGGAAGCTGTTGATGCTACCTTTAATACCTGCAGCCCCAGGGGGGTCTCTGGATAAGGATCGGAAGATTACAACGCCATATTTCTTTGCTTTTTGCCATTGCAATGTCTTTGACCTTTCTGAAAATAAAAAAAGGAACTTAACATTCATGGATGTTTGGTGTGATTTCTCTTGCTTTCCAACAACTTCTGAGTAAATGGATGAAGAGAAGGGACTGGAGAGGACAATTGGGTGCTCCTTTTGCGTGAGTGGGACAGCAGTGGTGGGTGACAAGGTACAGTGGGTGGCAAAAAAGGACAGAAAACAAAACTAACTAACATCAATGGCAGTTTGGTGAGGCGAGAAATTTGTTTTATTTGAAATATTTAATCATTTATTTGTATCAATACTCTGAGCCCCAAAGTCACTTGTTTCAACTGATGCAGCATCATCGCATACTGATATGTCAGTGAAAGCACTCCTTGTTGATAGCGGTAGAGATGCTTCGGCCTCAGCTTGCTGGGTATATACAGGATGAACCAGACTATTGCAGGAAGATGGGTGAGCAACTTTGGAGGTGGGCTGTTGGCTGCCCAACCAATCAGCAAGAAAATTTATGGTTGCTACATTCTATCCTTTTTTCTTTTTTTTTTTTGAACAGCTGAACAAAACAATGATATTGAATTTTTTTTTCCTTTGATTGGGTGAGCAAGACATATATTTTGGGTGGGCTTTCACAACTTCAATTTGAAGGCAGCATCACAGCAGATTATAACAAAAATACAGTGACACATCCATACACCATATACCAACGAGCAACAGGTTACTCAACAGTCATAGGTGGCCTCCAACTCCCCATTAATGGTTACACCATCCCAGATTGGGCATTTAAACCAATCACAATGCTGGCTGCAGCCAAGTGGTCCCCCAGCCAGAGGACATCCCTCTGACCTTTGCTGCTCTTATCTCCGTTTCCCTCCCATTCATGTGCTGGATATTAATGATGCTGAGTTCAAGGCCCTGTCATGCCCATCTTGTTTGCTTCTTAACCCTTAATCACTGCTTCTTCTTCCTGTCAAACTGCTGCTTCTGTATTGGTGTGTGCTCTGGTCTTAATTAGTAATTAGTGACCCATTGCTGCACGCATTTGTGCTGCATCCCAGAGGCGTAAGCGGCAATCCTTCCCTCACTCTCTCTCCTCCTCTAGTTCATATCTAACCTTATAGACTTTGATGATGTGCTTCTTTGAAGACTTGATCAAAGACGAGAGCCTCTGATGAGGACGATGTTAACTTTTGGTGGGAAGATAAGGAGAATACCAATTGGGAGAGAGAAGGAAGAGAAAGAGGGAATCACAACATTTAATATACAAATCTATCTCACTCTTGATTGACCTTGATATAGATTTTTTTTAACCTAAAACATCAAAAATAATGCATCCAGTTGTGATTGTGAAGCAAATTTACAGGAAAACGTGATTGTAATTCACACAAGCATTACAGCTTCAGCTATGTAATACTATGATCATCCTGAGGGAGAACATGCATGTCAGGCAGCTGCTAACACGGCACATCGGCCAATGCAGACAAAAGTGAATGGAAATGACCATCCATCATCCACTTATTCCTTTCTATGAAGGGTCGCCAGTCCATTGCAGGGCCAACATACAGAGACGAACAACCATTCACACTCACAGTCACACCTACGGTCAATTTAGAGAATTCAATCAGCCTAGTCCCCTCTTGATGTCTTTGGACAGTGGGAAGAAGCCAGAGTACCCAGAGAGAATGGGGAGAACATGCAAATTCCACACAGAAAGATCCCGTGCCTGAGCCGGGACTCGAACCTGGAACCTTCTTGCTGTGAGGCCACAGTGCTGACCACTGCATCACCGTGCAGCCTGGAAATGACCACCAGAAGGAAAAAGTTCTGAGATGTGGAGGTAGGGGAAAAAGAGTGACATGAGGTGAAACAGGTGGAAAGCTAATTATGTCATGACAGCACACAAAAGCAATGAAACAGCTCCTGGGCTGTCATATGACCTCGTATCTGATATTTATTGTGATTGCGTTTCCCCCTCCTACCCTCACAGAACGTTTTTCCTGTTGCGTTTGTCGCACTGATGCCGTTGTGTGCCAGGTGAGAACAAAGCAGAGGACTGAACTCGGCATCTGTATTCAGGTGAACTAATGGAATCACTGAGGCTAAAATGGCAGAAGGTGAAAGGTGAGTGCACAGAGAACAGCAGACAGCTCCACACCACTACTGCTATGCTACTTCTGCTGTCGCTCTGCGAAACCACTCAACTGTGATGTTTGTGTGTGTGTGTGTGTGTGTGTGTGTGTGTGTGTGTGTGTGTGTGTTGGTGTTGGTATTTGATCAGTGGTGTGTAGTCTAGTTTGCAGGAGTGTGTATAGAGTGATTATTCCCATCATCCCCCTCTCTCTACTGCAATACTTAAAGTAATAATGATAAGAACACAGTTTCAAAAATCAAAATCATCATGCACATTAAACACTAACAGTGTGACATTTTCTTGTTCTTGTCATGAGACCCGATTGCTCCATATATGAGACTTTTAATGTGAAATAATAAAAGCCAACTTAAATAGTAATAAATACTCAAAGTCTGCTAGATATTTCAGCTTTTCTTCCTCACTATCATATTCACCACCAGACAATTAGCATTACTAGTACAGCAGCTATTAGGGATGTGTTCCTGTTCGGAATGGACTCGTCTAGTCTCCTAGTGTGGCTGCTAGTGGATATGACACCTCTAGTTTTTAATTATTTCAAAGGCAAGTTGAACTATCCATATAGAACTTGTAGATATTGCTAAGTGTAGGATGCATGAGACAGTATTTTAAAGGTTAGTAGCAGTTGTCACAATTTCTGGTGTGGAAATTGTGGGTTTTCATGTAAATGCCAAACAGTCAACAGGACACTGGGGGGAATCAAACACCATCCCAGAACACCAGGAACACTATTACCAGTGTCTTTTGCCGGCAATGATCCTTCAAGCTTGATTGATTGACCACAGCAAAAGATGTCATCAGAAGTGCAGTCAACATCTACACCCCAACCTGAGAATCAAGAACATCATGTGAGGTGACAATGTACCCCCAGACATCTTGAGGACTGAATCTTTGCCTACAATCCTAAGCAACCTGCCAGTTCCTCCTGCCCTATTGAGAGAGACACAGAGGAGCAGAGGCTGTCACAGATACTCGTCAAGCAGATGTAGCCTCTCATCTGGATAGATGTACAGCCTTGCACAGCCCCAGCTCAGGTGATATTTTAACTCTACTTCACTCAAGAAACTCATTGAATCCATCTCCAAGAGCCAGAGGTTTCAGCTCATCAGCAGACTACTGCAGTAAGAACCGACAGTGTCACCACCAGGAGCTGCTGGAACACATCTAGATGAGGATCATCACAATATGAAGGGTGCTATACCTCTACCCATGCAATCACCTTCAGTGCTTCACCCTCAAACAAATATCATCTCCTCAAGCCATTCTCCTTCACCACCAGTGAACTAGAATACATCTCATGGAGCACGCCCAAGGCTGGTAGACACTGAACAACATGTGTGTCTTTGAGACAAGAGAGTGAGACAAAACTGAGAAATTACACCCCTGTAACAGGAAATAAGGGAGTCAGCTCTACATTTACACTAATATACCACGCCTCATTAAAGAGTCCAGGCTTCCCATACTCAATCATCTCAGCTGGCATGATGACACCAATTCTAGGCCCGTAACATCCCATAAAGCCAAACGCACTGCTTTTACAGACTACTGGGCTAACTCATTCCTAGGGTTGCTCTGGAAAAGGTCTACAACAAGTTCAACAGCAGCTAGAGGCTACAGCCCATGGCTGCTTCTCGCATCTATCCAGCTGCATTGCTGTATCATCTCCCACAGGCCTCTTGAAATTATGGCCTACCTAATTATGCTCCTGTGCCTACAGCAATAGCACCCCCTCAGCATCCATTGTCTGCTCCAGTAGTGAGTGATTTATCTCTAGCTGTTCAGTCACAGCTGCAGTCAAGTCAGGCTGTGGCTCCACTCAGCTTTGGTCTGCCACATTGCCCAGCTTAGGGTGTACCAAAACCCCAAATCCCTGACTTTCTCCGCAAATATGGAAAGGGAGCTGGCTGAGCTTCATCTGGAATGGATAGACAAGTAAATATATCACATGCTATTTCAACACCTCAAAAACCATAGATGATTGGCCAGCCCTGCCAGAATGTCAAAAGACTATGGCAACTTGATATCTTGCCCTTTCAGATAAGAAAATGTTTTTCCACTCTGTGAAGACCAGGAAGCCATGAGCCTTCTGGAAACAAAAACCCATTATGTCAAATTAGAGGAGTCCACTGTTATGTAATCCCCCTCTTGAGGAAGACAGAAGCACATAAGCTTTATAGCTCCACACAGTCTGCACTTAACTTAGGGCCATAGAGAAGCAGCTCAAGAAGGATCCAGAGAAGGAAGCTGTCTACTTAAATGAGATCAGGAAGCTTACGAAGATAGGGTATGTAAATAAACTTCTGCCTAAAGAAGTGGATCACTCTGCAGAGTCATGGTATCTCCCCATCATCGAGTGTGCCACAACAACAAGTCATGGCTGCTATTCAACTGCTCATTCAGATACCAGGGCATCTCAATGAATGACCAACTCCAACCTGGATCCATACTGGGCCCATCGCTGTGTGATGACCAATGATTTAGACAGCACCAGGTTGCAGTGAGAAGAAACATCCATGGTCTGTCTTCTGCCTGAGGACAGACCACACTTTCAGTTCATCTGGAGGGAACTGCGCTGTGAAGACCCACCAGATAGATACGAATGGCAGGTCCTTCAGTTTGGCATAACAAGTAGCCCACACTGTGTCATCATTCCAGCAACATGCCAGGAACCAACAAGAAAGCCATCCCGAAACATTCCAGTCAGCGCTGTAGGATTCCTACATTAATAATCGCCTCAAAAGTTTCATGGAACCATCACCTTATCGTGGTGGAGGAATTTGAGTGCCCTAAAGACCCTAGGAGCTATGCTGTTAGGGGCATTTTGCCCCTGGTAGGGTCACCAAAGACAGATTACTCCTAGGCAAAGGACCAGACAAAGAACGTTTCAAAAGACCCTTCATGAAAAGAAGAACAAGGAGTTTGTTTACCTAGCCTGGAGGGTTACCGGGGCCCTGCCCTGGAGCCAGGTCTAGGGTAGGGGCCTGTGGGCAAGTGCCTGGTGGTCAAGCCTTAGCCCATGGGGTACGGCCATTCTCAGCCCGGAAAGGTGACATGGACTCGACCCCCCCATGGACCCACCACCTGCAGGAGGAACTGGTGCAGTTTGATTTGGGCAGCAGGCCAAGGTGGGAGCCTTAGCTCTCTGATCCCCAGACAAGGAAGCTGGCTTTTGGGACATGGACTGTCACCTCTCTGGCGGGGAAGGAAGTGGAGCTGGTGGAAGAGGTTGAGCATTACTGGCTAGATATAGTCGACCTCACTTCGACACATTACTCCGGGTCTGGAACCCAAGTCTGTGAGAGGGATTGGACTCTCTCCTTTGCTGGAGTTGCTCCAGGTGAGAGGCAGAGGGCTGGGATGGACATTTTGATAGCCCCCAGACTCACTGCCTGTACCTTGGAGTTTACCCCGGTGGACAAAAGGGTTGGTTCCCTCAGCCTCCTTGGAAATGCCTATTGGAGAGGAGGGTCAGGGCGATAGTTGAACCTCAGATCAAGGAGGAGCAATGTGGTTTTTGTCCTGGCAGTGGAACCGTGGATCAGCACTTCACCCTCGCCAAAGGCGAGGCGAGAAAGGCCAAAAGGCAAAGCTCTCGATTCACTGGTCAATCTATGTTCCAACCCTCACCTATTGTCATGAGCTTTGTGAGCAGAGTGGCTGGGCACTCCCTTAGAGCTAGGGTGAGAAGCTCGGTCATTCAGGAGGGACTCAGAGTAAAGCTGCTCCTCCATTTCGAAAGGAGTCAGTTGAGGTGGTTCAGGCATCTGGTGAGGATGCCTCCTGGACACCACCATCGGGAGGTCTTTCAGGCATGTCCAACTGGGAGGAGGCTTCGGGGCTGACCCAGGACACGCTGGAGGAATTATATCTCTCGGCTGGCCTGGGAACACCTTGGGATTCCCCCGAAAGAACTGGTGGAAGTGGCTGAGGAGAGGACAGTCTGGACTTCCTTGCTGAGGCTGCTGCCCCCACAACCTGGATCCAGATAAGCGGAAGATGACGACAACAACATGCCAGGAACCAATAAGAAAGCCATCCTGATACATTCCAGTCCATGCTGCAGGGTTTCTACATTAACTGCCACGAGAGCATCACCACCATATCTGCAGCCACAGAGAGAGTAAACAGCCTGCGTACACTGTTGGCTGAAGGAGGATTTGATCTTAGACAGTGGGCAAATCAGCTGTGGTTGCCTGTCCTCCTGCTGGTGAAAGATCTTCAACTACAGAGCAATGGCTGAACCAAACCCAAATCGACCCACTGGGGCCCACTTTGGGCTTTAGGTGAAATTGCTCTGCTGATACCGCTGGTTACCAGTACTGGCTCATCAACAATGAAGTGCTGACGATAAGGAAAGTATATCAAGTACTGGCTAGCCAGAATGACCCTTTGTGGGTTATTCTACCATTCACAACACGTATCAAGGTGCTCATTTAGCACCTCTGGTCCAAACAGAAAGGCTGGGGTGACCTTAACTTACCTCCAGCCCTCCAGCAAGCCAGGGAACCCTGGGAGAATGAGCTGCAACAACCGAACAGAGTATCCAGTCTCCACTGTTAGTCAGCAGCCTTTGTAGAGGGGACAGATCTTTATTACCAACTGCAGGTTTTCTGCAACTCCTCTGAATGGGCATATGGGGCAGTGGCCTACCTCACAGTTCAAGTAGGAGTCACTATTCACAAAACAACTAGCTAAACTCATAAAGACTGTGACAACATCCACCATCAGGCAGACAACTCCACCACAGTACTGGAGGGGCTCCAATCACACTCATGTAGATACAAGGTCTTTGTTGGAGCCTCATGTCAGAGATAAAGCAGTTGACTGACTACCGTACTTACCAACACCTCATAATTCTCTGTCCATCTTTCTGTTCAAAACATGTTGATTGCTTTGGGCCTTACCTGGTTAAGTTAGGCAGGAGGACTGAAAAGCGCTGGGGGGGCCCATCTGCAAGCGTCTCAGAACTGGTGCCATTCACATCAAGCTCCTTGGATGGGATGCCTTCCTCCTCGCACTTTGTCAATTAATCACAAAACTGGGCTCACCTAAGGAGGTGCTGTCAGATTATGGTGCCAATTTCCATAGTGCTGAGCAAGAACTCCGTGAGGTTTTTGCAGAAATGGAACCACAACTGAAAGAGCAGCTGATGGAGTATCAGATTAATTTCAAGTTTGACCCACCAAATACCCTAGATAGATAGATGATAGATAGATAGATTGATAGAAGATAGATAGATGATCGATAAATGATAGATAATGATGATAGATAGATAGATAGATAGATAGATAGATAGACAGACATGTAACAAATGAGTAAAAATATAGACTCAAATACAAAAAGAAAACAGAAGGTGATAGAACTTGCTCCTTTAGCAGCATATGCAGCTCTGCTTTGATGGAATAGAGCATACTCCTTGCTCGTGTGACTTCCATTTTATAAACACCCACACACATCGACATACACACACACACACACACACACGCACAGTTGAAGGCCAAGCCTGACACACACACAAACACACACACACACACACACACACACACACACACTTTTTATGATCGTGTACAGGTATCGCTCTCTTATCAATGCAGGGGAGTGGAGTGATGGTAAATGAGTCGGACCAAAAATATGTAAGTCTGGACTTCTGATCAGACAAACGCCTTCATTTTGTTCCTCAAGGAGCAGCACAGAAAGGCAGAGTTCAACACCACGGACCATGCTGCCATCAACAAAGTACTGGGGTAGAATGTAAATGTACCTGCACAGTTGCCCGAGTTTCAGCTCAGTTTGGTGGTTTGTATATGTGTGTGTGTGTGTGTGTGTGTGTGTGTGTGTGTGTGTGTGTGTGTGTGTGTGTGTGTGTGTGGTGGTGGTGGTGGTGGTTGTGGGGGGGGGGGCTACAGTTCAATATGTGAGTTTGAAATTAAATTTGATCTGTCAAGTAAATTTATTGAGTTTTAAAAAGAAATAAAAAGTAAACATAAGACCAGAAGCCAATGTGCATCTTTTAATTAACTTCAAAGATTTGTGAATGTGGGCAGGTTATCGGGTATCATTTACAAACTCTATGTCACTTGGTTCATTTGAGATCTCATCCAGTGCCCGACAGAAACAAATTTTAAAACCTGCACAGCCTCCAAACACAGTTGAGCATAGTTGGTGAGAACTAAAAACAAATAAACTTTGGTTTATTTAATGATATATAGCTGCAGTAACTGCAGACAAGCTGGTTGGGATGTGCATGTTATAAGTATTTATTCTGAGTTATAGTAAACTAATGTTATAGCTTTTATATAAAATGTTGGAAAGTTAAATTTGTAATGATGCTTTACACTTGATAAATTGATTATTCATGTTTTTGTATATGAAATTAACCTAGTAATGTATTGAAATACAAATATAATGGCAGAAGCAGGGAATGCATAAATTAAAAAAACAAAACTATGAAAATACTAACTATATACATCGTTGTATCATGTTTCAGATGTCAATGATGAGAAAAGTAGTCTCAAAAGCACTTGCTGTGTAGCTGGGCTCCTCTAGAGTTTTCATGTCGTTTTATAATCAATGTATTATCAGCAGCATTGTAATATGAAAGGTGCTTTATAAATGAAATGCATTTACATTTAAAGTTCAGTTTAGTTTTTCAGGATAGATAAAGGCTAGTTGTTCAGGATGAGGTTGAAATAGTTGACTGATATGGCTGTCAGAGTCACAGTACTTTTTATCTGGTTCAACAAAAAAGAGCTAGTTAGTGACATGAACTCTTGTGAGTGATTAATTTCGCACAGTTGTAGTTGTAGTTGTCTTCAAATAAAACGTGGTTTAGATTCTAGTAATGTCGGTTGATGTTTAAAACTGATACTCACAACCTCTTGGCGGTGTGAAAAATGATCCTTGAGAAATGAATGAAATTCAAGAATATTTTGAATCTTAATGCAGTGATAATAAAATAGTTTTGGGAGTAAAACTATTCCCGAACCTGCTCGACACTCCACCACCACAAGCAGAAAGCCAGTGAAGCCAGTGCTGTCTGCAGCTTCTTGGGGCAAAACTGCCAGCTGACAGATTCGACAATGGCCCCACCCCTCATGTATGGACTTCAGATGTATTCATACATCATGCAACCACTTCGCTTCTGTGGCAATTGTCAGGTAAGTGTATCTTAAACACAGACACACACACACACACACACACACACACACACACACACACACACACACACACACACACACACACAGGTAAACATTTTGAAGTTGGGGACTCTGGTAATGACCTGGTCCTCTGGTCTGCATTACCAACATCTAGTGGGTGCACTTCATTTCTTTGAGGAATATGCAAATCAACAGTATACATTTTCATATAAAAAAAAAAACCATTGACATATAATACAATTCTTCAATTCTACAATTTCATTTCGCAGACACTTGTCCAAAGCAATGTACAACACATGCAAGAATTTAGACTGGAGGAAAAATCCTTAGAAGGTACAACAAGGTGGTTTGTTTGACTGGCTGCAGGCGCTGCTTTCTCATGGCAGAAGTGCCAGTTTTGTTTTTGTGTTTTTTAATATAATGTAACCACAACTGACCACGAACAATAATTCAATGTCAACAATATATTTCAACATTCAACGCATTAAATATTCAACATCGTCAGTGCTAAGTGTAAAAGAGTTCCCTTGAATGAGGGCTGGGTGTACAGAACAAGGCAAACCAAAAGCTGCAATTAAGTAAATTCATTGTCTTCTTGCACTTGACCAAAAATAATTCAAAAATTATGCTTAAAAAATGGATATTAAAAAATGAAAATACCAAACATATATGCTTCAACTCAAGCAAACAACATAGAGCATAAGCAGACTCTCATGTCATATACGGGTAGAGCTCTTGGCAGCCTGGTGCCCAACCTCACTCTCCACTGTCATGGAGCAAAAACCAACCTGAAACTCTCTAGCCTTTCTGTTCTGGACCAAACCAACTCTCCCTATTGTAGGACTGACACACAAACTCACCAACAATCCAAGTGACCTTACTCCAAGAAAAACATTTCAAAATCTCAACTATATCATTAACACTTACAAGGTAAGTATTGTACTTGTTTTTAGCAATAGAACTCTTTGTATGTGCAACTTACGAACTCAACCCCTCAACAAACTCCCCTGTTCAAATGGTGGGTTCCAATTTCCTTCCCCTCACTATAAAAGGAGCCCTGCAGTCAGGTGTGACTCTTTTAAGAAGATCAGATTAGTACATTAGGTAAGTCTGTGTGTGTTTAAATAACCATGTTAAATTCTTTTAAATAAATGTGTTTCAACCTGCTATTATTTGTATGCTGTCTGATTTCTGAAACCAAATACTAAGGTGTACATACTGCAACCTAAACTATGGTAATGAGAATGATGAAAAATATATAAGGTGATCAGAAAATCATAAATGTATTCAGAAAAAAACAAAACATCACTGTGCATGTGAGGCTTGAAATATGCAAGTGGGAATGGCAGTCTCTGGCTTTACCACACAAAGTATTAACTACGAGCTGGGTCTTAAACCTTCTGACTAGGCCTGTCGCGATAATCAATAAATTGCCTAACCGTTCAGTAAATAAAAATGAGATGGGTAATTTTGCCAGCCTCAATAATTGACATGTGCATTTGTTTTCCTCCTCTCTCGCTAGCACACACACAGACATACGGACACAGTGCTGCAAGTGAGCGTCATGAGTGAAAAGCGAGCAAACGCGATGAATGAAGAAACGACCGCATTGGTGTCTAAGCCCAACGCAACAGCCCCAGTGTGGGAACATTTGGGTTTTAAACAAAATAAAAGAGGTGAGCCCATGAACACGGATGAGCCGATATGTCACATTTGCTCGAAAGTAGTGGTGGCGAAGAAGGGGAGTACGACGAACATGCATGCGCACCTCAAGCACAATCATCCCCTCCTGTTTTCCCAACTGAGAAATAAAAGTACTGCCGGTGGTGCTGCGGCTTTTATTTTCATTGGTTTTTTTTGTTGCTGTCTTGTTTGTTTATTGTATTTGTTCATCTTGTTTCAAAGTTCTTAATCTTGAGAAATTAAAGTTTATCGCTTTTGACGTAGTGTACTCACATTATTATGCCATATTTTTTTCATGATATATAATTTTAAAAAACGGTGTCAATATCTTTTATGGGCAATAATTTGTAGCACAATTATCGTCCAGCAAAATTTGTTATCGTGACAGGCCAACTTCAGACTCATTCAACCCTGAGGACAAAGCAGAAAAGGGTCAGATTTAAGTGCCTAGGTTTTCCCTGAACAGTTGAATCTTCAAATGTCTCTTAAAAGTGGAAAGGGACTCTGTGGATTGTATAGAGTTGGGTAGTTCTCTCCACCATTTGGGAAAAACAGAGAAAAGTCTGGTGAGAGATTTAGAGCCATGCCAGGCAGGGTGCACCAGCTGTCTCTAACCGGAAGAACAACAAACAGGAGTGCAGTCTCAGTGGAATGGTCATGCATAAAGTCAGATTGATAGGAGTCAATCAGGTTGTTCTTCTAAAGATGCTTAGAAACTTGGTGAAAGACTGTGTGTTCAAGTATTTTTGACAAGAATGGTAGACTTTTTGAGCAGTGGGGTGACCCGAGCTTGCTTAAAAACAGTGGGGAAGACACCAGTTTCCAAGGAGGAATTGACATTATGTGTGACTGCAGGTTTGATTGTGTGCAAGATCATCTGCAGGATGTTGGTTGGTTTTGGAGATTCCATCTCCTAAACTACAAGTCCCTCCGCTTTCCAACATACATTTCTGGATTCAGCAAAAAATGTCCTACAAGACCCCGGTGGCTGCGAGGAGGCAAAGGCCCGAACAATGCTGCTTGCAGCTTTAATTTTCTTAATGTAACTGGAGCATGGAGACGTTGTTACACTAGATTATTATTATGGTTTCTTTTCATTTTACTTTTTTACATTATTTTTATAAGAACTTTTATTTTGGAAGGCGGTAAAGTCCACTGCGGAGCGTGTAGATTACTTCCGCATTTATTTAAGTATTTGTTGTTTTACAGAAGTAATGATGAATTATTTCTTTCATTTTGAAGCATATTGAGTTCAACATTCGGGTTTGGTGTATTTTATATGCGTTTAATAGACACATAAGTGTGACGGACTCTCCCACTGATAGACAAGGAGCATCACGGGAAGGTGTACTGTCTCTTGTTCTCCGGATCTGATAGCAAAAGGTACAAGTTTTGCTCCGTTCATTTATTTAAATTGTTGAAGTTATATTTTTCTTGTATTGCTGTTGCATATAAAAACGTTCGAAAAAATGAATTATATTGTAGACATATAATTTAGTGCATTTGGTAATGTTAAATTTTTTGTAGTATGTAATTTAGCTTGTTAGCATGCGAAAAGTTTTCGCATACCTAGCGTTGCAATGTGGTCACGTATTGAGAGCGGACTTTTGGTGTTTGAACAGGGGCGGTGACTTGTAAGAAGACACCCTGTTGAAGATTGTCTTGCTCTGCTGTTCTCACACAGGTATGCGAGGTTGGACTCTGTTTTGTTGTACCGTAGTATGATTTTTGTTATCATATTCGTACAGTATTGTCTGGGACCTATTTTTTAAGTTTATTTTATTTATTTAATCATTCTCATCCTTTTTTTTATTTATCAAATGCACGGTAGTAAATGTGTGTTTCTCTTTTTCTCTGTATCTGATGGGAGAAGGGGCGGTGACTTGTATGAAGACACCCAGTTGAAGATTGTCTTGCTCTGCTGTTCTCACACAGGAATAAATGTGTCCATTGCTCGTCCCAACTGGCTGTCCTGTCCACATTGATCGGACACAACGCTGAATAAAACCCGCTACAAAACGGGTGCCGTGACCTGTCGTCTGGTTAGCAGAGGCCAACCACCCCGCTTGCTGGATCATGTCAGCAGGTTCTGCTTGCGCCCACTGGCATCATTTCAGTTTCAGACAAGGTATGGCAAGCCCCCTCTCCCTTCCCGTGAAGCAATTTAGCAATGTGAGAATAGCAGAACGCAGCAAACTGTTGTGATTTCAGAGCAAAATTAAGAAACTTTATATATCTATCAATATCAATTATCACTATCACTACTATGGTTTGGATTATAGTCACAATACCCCACACAGGTGTTCAAAATATATCGTTTTCTTTTCCAAACAACAGAAGAATGAACCCAGATATCCAGGAGACAACAACATGAGACAATATTAGTCAAAAACTTTAACTTCAACCACATCCTCTTCTCCTCATCCCTCTTCTCCTGACTCTCTCTCTCTCTCCTTTCTTTACTTTTTTCCTCCATTCTTTCCTATGGAAACAATAAAACCAAGATTGAAGCAGAGCAGGTAAGGTAGGTGATGAAGAGCTGACAAGCTGACAGTCAACCGGGCACTCATAAGTGGGTCTTTATGAAATCGGACCATAATTATATGGATAATATTTAAATAAATATTAAAAAAATACCTGATAATCATCAATCCATCAGAGGGCACCGGCGGGGTTTCAACCTGTCAAAATCATCTACTAGATCATCCACGTTCAAGGATTTCACCAATTTCTGCTCTACAGCCATGAGCATAATGTGGGTGAGCCTTTCATCCCCCATCGTGCTCCTCAAATAAGTTTTTACTCTATTGAGCTTGGAGAAGAAGCGCTCATTGGAGGCAGTAGAGATGGGCAATGTAGCTGCACTCTTAAAAAGCTTCAGTACCTCTGAGAAAGCAACAGGCAGAGTGCTGAGTTTTGAGAGGGAGGCAAGAATGCTATAATCATCATCATCATCATCTTTGTCAAAAGTCAAAAAAGCCTTAGCTGAGTGGCACTGGGTCTGGAGCTGTGTTGAGTCAATATGGCTCTCATAGAGAGGGGCAAAGTCTTTAACAATGCAGGGATCCATGAACTTAGGTGAGTTCATATCAAAAGCTTGGAGGGAGGATATAAGATCCTCATTCTCAGGGAAGCGGCGTGTGAATTCCATTCTGACCTGATCAACAACCTCAAAGAACATCCTCCTATTTTCATTACCCTGTCTGTGGCCACTGGTTGACTCAAGAAGGAAACTGGTCAGTGCCTTATTGGCTTTCCGGGGTCGGGGAATGGGGACATCAGTCTGCTGGCCTACTTTGCTAGCAAATGTCTGGCCTTCCTGCAATGTGTCCTGCCACTCAGTCTCTGACCTCAGGTTCTCAAGTTGGGCTTTTGTGCTCTTTATCAGAGAGCTCAAACCTGGTGCTTATGTTCATCCGTCACTGTCCAGATAGGGAGTTAGCCCTTGTGTTCAAGAGCAAACCGTCTCGCGAGTGGACAGCGCGTGAGGTACAGGATCTTTTGGACGAGGATTTGAGAGAACACATGGTGGGACGGGGTCTGGTAAC
Organism: Aulostomus chinensis; assembly: GCF_037954235.1. Classification (NCBI taxonomy): domain Eukaryota; kingdom Metazoa; phylum Chordata; class Actinopteri; order Syngnathiformes; family Aulostomidae; genus Aulostomus; species Aulostomus chinensis. The sequence goes on along the minus strand of NC_141332.1, from coordinate 9,699,815 downwards.
ACAGAATGTATTAACAACAGGACCGCTGAAAGAGGGACTGGCTGTTGGTGGACAACAGGCTGTGTCATCTATTGTTGGATGTGTCCCTGAGACAGAGCATTCGCCTTCTGTTTCAGATCATAACATGGTGGATAGGGTCCTGCGTTTGTTGGAGAGTGCACTGATCAGCAACCTCAAAGAACATCCTCCTATTTTCAAGTCGTTGGGCAACAGAACCAATAGACAGGCCCCTAGACGCTCATGTGAATGTCAAGTTTATGGTGACATGACACTAGGTCGTACTGTAGGACGCACAAACTATGCTTTTGATGCTTTTCTCCCGAGCATATCAGTATTAACTGTTATCAGAGCCAGACAACCCAAAAGCAGCCCACTGGACAGAGACATTCTGATCCTCCACAGGGAAACTAGTCGGCCCTCATTCAGAGGAGGACAGTATGGACCTTTTTGGAGTTTCCTCCTGTCACGTTTGCTTGTGAAGCAGTGCCCAAAAATAAAACTGTTATATTTCAGAATGTGACCAGAACATCAGAGAGCAACAGTCACAACAGTGTTAGCAGGGGACAAGTTTGAGGGGATGTTAGATAGTGGGTCAATGGCTACTTCCGTGCGTGCGAACATGATTCCTCAGCTGCGGGAAGTCGGGTTGGTGACTGGTGATTTACTATCACCTACTGATATTGTCCTTGTGGGTTGTGGTGGGAAACAGACCATTCCTGTGGGGCTGTGTGAAATGAAACTTAAACTGTTCGGCTTTGAGTGTGTCGTACCAGTGCTGATAGTTGAGGGCCAGTTTGATGAACTCATTATTGGCACAAATGTGATGAAACCACTTATCAGGCAGTTCAATTCTGATGACTCCTATTGGAGAATACTGGGCAGACCTGACTCGTCATGCCAGGATGACAATAGCCAATTTGTCAGATTTTTGGCCAACCTTGAGAGATGGAGGGGGGGAGGAAAATCCCACCACATTTACTATTGTATTGAGAAGAAATGCTTAAGTGGCTGATGTGCATCCATGCATTGCTTTGGAAGATTTTGACAGTAACACAGACAAAACATTGCAACAAAATGTGAGTAGAGTGAGCAGCTCCCATGGCAGTCTCACAGCCAGGACGTATTGCAGTAATAATATGGCTGGTGGGAATGAAAAATTGACTGGTTTGGGACTACAAAACCTGTCTGTTGAGAACTGTGAGGTTTTGGAAATCTGGAAAGAAAGACTGACCGACTTGATTGTGAAATATTAAGATGGGTTTTCGAGACATCATCTGGACTGTGGTGAGGCGACCGGTTTCTGTCATTGCATCCGACTTACCGATGATCGCCCCTTCCGCTTACCTTATCGTAGGCTTTCTCCGGCTCACTACCAGAAGTTGAGAGACACATTGGATGAAATGGAAGAGAAAGAGAATATTAGAAAGTCGAGCAGTGAATACCTATCACCACTTGTCGTCTGTTGGTAGAAGAACGGTGATCTGAGTCTGTGCACAGATTTTAGGTGGTTAAACGCCCGTTCAGTCAAAGATGCGCACCCCTTACCACATCAAGCAGACATCCTCGCTGCGTTGGGGGGCAATGTATTTTTCATGTGACATCAGGATACTACACTGTTCCCTTGCACAAGGATGATAAGAAATACACTGCTTTCTCTTCTCCTCTGGGCTTGTATGAATATAACCGCATGCCTGAGGGTCTTTGTAACAGCCCGGCAACCTTCATGAGAATAATGCTCACGATATTCGGGGATCAAAATTTCCTGAGCCTTCTCTGTTACCTAGATGACTTGTTGGTTTTTGGCAGATCTGAGGAAGAAAGCTTACAGAGGCTGGAAATGGTGTTTCAGCGTTTGCGTGAACACAACCTTAAGCTATCTCCATCGAAGTGTCAGTTTTTGAGAAACTCAGTCAAGTTTTTGGGTCAAATTGTTTCCTAAGATGGGGTAGCTACAGATCCTGATAAAGTGCATGCCATCAAGGGTGTGACTGAAAAAGACCTTATGGAGCCAGACTGTGTTACGCCATCTCCTAAAAAGATCCGCTCTTTCTTGGTATGGCTGTGTATTATCAACATTACATTGAGAACTGCTCAGTGGTTGCGAGCCCTCTGTTCCAGCTCATCACAGGGACTAAAAAGCCACGGAGAGGTAAAGGCAGAAAGAAACAAATCCCCCCCGTAGGCTTAATGAAACAGATTGGACGACAGAATGCAGCGAAGCATTTCAGGCTCTGAAAGCTGCATTGATAGATCAGGCTCTGTTAGCTCACGCAGATTTTTCTAAGCCTTTTCTGCTCTCTGTTGACGTATCTTCTAGAGGGTTGGGGGCCGTACTCTCACAAGTACAGGAAGGGCACTCCATTGCTAGGCCCATCGCTTTTGCAAATAAATGTTTGAATCACGCTCGGTCCAAATACCTGGCTCATAGGCTGGAGTTCCTTGCCATGAAGTGGGCTATTCATGATAAGGTCAGTCACTGTTTGCGGGGACACAAGTTTACAGTGTGGACGGACAACAACCCGCTTAAGTACATTCTTTTAAAGCCGAGACTGGATGTGTGCGAGCAGAGGTGGGTGGCTAACTTGGCCCCTTTTGATTTTGACATTCAGTACACTCCGGGCCCAAAGAATACAGTGGCAGGCGCCTTGAGCAGAGAACCCTTTGTTGACCGCGGAATAATGCACAGGCTGACTAGAACCCCTTATAATGTCCTGTTGAGAGACGCCAGAGGTTTGTTAGTGGAGGACGTTCAGAACATATTTCGTCGCTCCAGCAAAGAGTCAGAGATAGGGGAGACGGAACTTGCGTTGTCGGTTGAGGGCTCCACACTGGCTTTAGTGGATAGCCAGGTGGATGTTGGGAGGATATCCCGCAATGAGGTGTCTGCAATACTCCACACACATTGTTGCTGGGATGAAGGTGCAGCAATGAGGGTGGCCAATAAGGGGGAAAGAGGAAAAAAGAAGTTAGCTGACCGTTGGGAGAGTACTGTTTACATTGTGATGAACAAAAACAGTGACCTGAGTCATACGTCATCCGGTGACAGGGAGAACTAAAACTGTTCATAGAAATCTGATACTGCCTGTCAACTTTCTGCCTTTGCTGTCGTGGGATGAGTCTGAGACGGAAACATCTTTTTCCAGCACTGCTTCAAGTAAAGAGATGGCAGAGGATGCAGACCAGGATGAATGTGACGATGACAGAACCGCTCACTGGATTGCTCAACTTCCTGAGTCTGGTGTAGGGGAGACGGGGGCACATGACCATAGCGGACGGATCACAGTCAGTTGGCATAGATGAGGGAAGTGTTAAGGATCAGGGGTTCACGTGTGAGGCACACGCACATGGGTCTTGTGGGAGTGTGTTGGATGTTGTTGATGTGGGTGCTAGGTTGGACAACTCACACCTTGCTGCAGTGTGTCAGGACAGTGACCAGTCTTCGGACACGTTCACTGTGGATTTGTCTACTGGAGACTTGGTGAGACCAGATGATTAGGACTCCTGTAGTTCCCGTGTGTCTGTGTGTGAATCGGGATCTGCTGCTGCTGCTGCTGCTACGCCAACCGTAGGTCAGCGTGGACAGGGGGAGGGGATGCCTTCCAGGCTGGGTAGATGGATCAGGCCAGTTAACAGGTTGATTCAGACAATGGCCACACAGAGGGCCGGGATTCTGCATTAGTTTTGGTGAGAAACATTTGTATTTTTATGCACGTGTATATTTTTTTTCCCTTCTCTTATTTTGGTTTCCCGTTTTTTTTTCTTTTCTCTTTTTGCTCCTTTGATCTCCGTGACCTGTATTTGGAGCCGTGGTCATATTTTGCAACAGGTTTTTCATTGTATTGGACACAAATTTGTGGTTTTTTGGTTTATCCCAAGTCATAACTATGTACAAGGCATGTTTTTCTATGGAGTGGTGGGGGCTTAGGTACCCCTCATCTTTCCTATTCCTTAACTGGATAGCTTCCCAGCTGATTAACTTTCTTTTGTGTGGTTTCATATGAAGGGAATGCACTTTGTCACCTGTGAAACTGTGAGTCATGATGTGACCGGGTCTATTTTGGCTTTATTTTTTCTTTTCATGATGTGAGATGGGTATGATTGGTGTCCATAATCAAGTGTAAAACAGAGGGGGTGGATGTAGCATGGAGATGTTGTTACACTAGATTATTATTATGGTTTCTTTTCAGTTTACTTCTTTTTTTACTGAACTTTTATTAGAACTTCTATTTTGGAAGGTGGTAAAGTCCACTGCGGAGTGTGTACATTACTTCCACATTTTCCTTTTTTAATTTTATTTAAATATTTGTTGTTTTACAGATGTAATGATAAATTATTTCTTTCATCTTGAAGCATATTGAGTTCAACATTCGGGTTTGGTGTATTTTATATGCGTTTAATAGACACATAAGTAGAGCTGGGTGTCACCTCTGACCTCCTGATACGATACGATTTCGATACACTAGGTCCCAAGTCAATACGATTTCCGATACGATTCGATACAATATTTGGTAATGGAAGAGATTCTCAATGGACTAATGCTGTAAATTCAATTGTAAAAGTAACCCTCTAACCTGCTGCATAATTAAATATGAATATTTACATTGAGAACTGACAATTAAACAATAGTTATACAATATCATGCACTTTTATTTAAATATGACTTTCATTCAAAACAAAAGGGCAACTTAGACTTCCACAAACTGTCAGCAGCTCAGTTAGATGACTCGCGGTGTGGCGAGCTTCAATAAGCTGCGTTTGTAAAACGTGGGACACGAGGGACCAGTTACTGTCAGTGTAATGAGAGGTGATGGTCAAGTAGGAATCCGTAGCTCTGCTTGTCCAGCTGTCACAAGTGATGGCAACTCTCTCTGCCGATTTCATTGCAGTTGCAACGTTGTTTTTAACATCTCTGTACATCTTTGAGATTGTGATTTGACTCAGTTGTTTCAGTGTCAGTAGCACATACCATGGTTCCAGTGTCTGGACGAGGTGTCTGAAGCCTACATTTTCTACTACACAGGATGGTCTGAGATCCTTGCAGATAAAAATTGCCAGAGCCGAAGTGATGTTCTCTGCACATGGAGGCGTGGATGGAAACTTCATCCCAAATGCTTTCTCCAGCGAGGGTTGTTGCAGTGACTTGTAGTTTCCTGGTTGCTGAGTGTACTCTTGGTGATGCCTAGTCAAATGGCTCCAGAGATTAGTTTTATTTCCGTTGTACTTAACCTCACATTTTGCGCTCAGCATTATTTTTGTCAAGTTGGGCGCAGTTTTCTTGCTTTTTAAAGCCGAAGTGCTGCCAGACATTGGCTCTTAAATTTGCCGGAGGTTAAAGTTGCGCTTCCGCCATCTTGTTGTTCTCTGATCGGAGGCACATGGCCTGGATCTCGGCTATCTGATAATCTGACTGCAATAACGTTGCACTAAGCACTAAATCACATGAGACTAAAGAGGCAAACAAAAACAAAAAAATAAACGGGTAAAATCTAATGCATTTTAAAAGATCGATACTGGGATTTATGTATCGATAATCTTTCCTACAAATGTATATCGATAAAATATCGGAATACAGACATTTTTAACCCACCTCTACAAATAAGTGTGATGGACTCTCCCACTGATAGACAAGGAGCATCACGGGAAGGTGAACTGTTTCTTGTTCTCCGGATCTGATAGAAGGTACAAGTTTTGCTCCGTTCATTTATTTAAATTGTTGAAGTTATATTTTTCTTGTATTGCTGTTGCATATAAAAACGTTTGAAAAAGTAAATTATATTGTACTCATATAATTTAATGCATTTGGTAATGTTAAATTTTTTGTAGTATGTAATTTAGCTTGTTAGCATGCGAAAAGTTTTCGCATACCTAGCGTTGCAATGTGGTCACGTATTGAGAGCGGACTTTTGGTGTTTGAACAGGGGCGGTGACTTGTAAGAAGACACCCTGTTGAAGATTGTCTTGCTCTGCTGTTCTCACACAGGTATGCGAGGTTGGACTCTGTTTTGTTGTACCGTAGTATGATTTTTGTTATCATATTCGTACAATATTGTCTGGGACCTATTTTTTAAGTTTATTTTATTTATTTAATCATTCTCATCCTTTTTTTTATTTATCAAATGCACGGTAGTTAATGTGTGTTTCTCTTTTTCTCCGTATCTGATGGGAGAAGGGGCGGTGACTTGTATGAAGACATCCTGTTGAAGATTGTCTTGCTCTGCTGTTCTCACACAGGAATAAATGTGTCCACTGCTCGTCCCAACTGGCTGTCCTGTCCACATTGATCAGACAACACTGAATAAAATCCGCTACATATCCACAACTGACAACAACCAATAATTCAAAATCAACAATATCTTTTGGCATTCAACACATTCAATTTTCAACATTGTCAGTCATAAGTATTCACTTAGAGCTGGGTCTGAAACCTTCTGACTCCTTCTATCCCTGAGGACAAAGAGGAAAAGGGTCGGATTTAAGTCCCGAGGTGTTCCCTGAACAGCTGAATTTCAAAACACTCAGTATGCACTTAAAACATTCATATACAGTTCATCACTTTTATATTTATGATAAAATATATACACAAGCACTGTAATATCTACATTTATAAAAGACATGGATAAATGCTCTTACACGGTGAACTCTTATATGAAACAATATACATATAAACACTCATACATTTTGTTGAATCATACAAATTTTGTTAATTAAGACACATTTGAATCCTTTGGAATGCTGTTTTCATGAGATGTAGTGCTTTTCCTAAGGCCGCCACAGACTTCATTGCATGGGAGAAATCACCTCCTCTGTGTGTGTATACATGTGTGTGTGTGTGTGTTTGCTAAAAAAGAAGATGTTTTCTCTGAACGGACGGCTATAGAAGGAATTTTATTGTCAATTCTTGTTCACAGGTAACCATCTACTGGTGGTTCTGCTCTGTTGTAGGTTTTCAACAACTTGCAATTGAGCTATTGAAAATTATGAAGCTACAAGAGACTTTTCTGTTATTTCTACATTTAGTAATGATCCATGGATATGTAATTTCTTGAGTTGATTTTTTCATCTTTTGTTTTGCTTTCCTCCTGGGAAAGGCTTTGCATAAAACATTCAGCGGTATAAATAGATAATCTAAAGTCAGACTCACAGATACTCACTAACCATTATTAAATGGTTGTAATAAATCATCGTAAATTACTTAAAGTGATAGTCTATTTTTGCCTTTCAAGTACTCACAAATAAGTGTCGTTGACACTCCCTCCTGCATTACTGACTCAAAAATGTATCAGAGCAGCGATGCGAACTTAGCTTGAAGCAAATTGTCACTGATGGCTAACAACAGCAAAACTGCCCAAAACGGTATGTGTACAAACCCACATGTGTATTATAATCCACACACATTTTGCTATGAGGTAAAAAAAAAAGATGAGGAGTGCACAAAATCACCAGCTGGTGCATTTAAATGAACGAACTCTCTCATTTGAGCTTGGTGCATAATTGGACCTTGTATTTGTTTCTTTTAGATCAAATCACTGGGTTGGGCTCGTGGTTTACTCGGTAGAATACATCAAATGTGGATAACAATGAAATATGTGCTTGACAGTTTGCAGAAAGGCATTTTTGGGCAGTTTTGCATTGTTTTGTTGCTGTAGCTGTTGTGAGCCATCAGTTGTCGTGAGCTTCCTACTAAATATATGTGGCTGGCTCTTTCTGAATTCTAAAATCACACTGAAGTAATGGCAGATGGAAAAAGAAATCTATTTGTGAGCTCAAGATGCCAATTTCTGAGTACTTGCAAGGCAAAATACACTTTTTTTTTAACCTTTTTTACACTTAAATGTCTTGAATATACTGACAATAAGCAATGCAGATGAGGGAGAGAAAAAAAAATCTACCAACATGATTTGTTTTGAAATTCTCTTTAATGTGGAGCTCTGTGTCCTTAACACTTGTTCACACATTTCCAGAGCTCCTAGGGTCTCTGTGCTGAACAGAGTATTCCTCAACACATAATAAGAAGACCCCTGTAGGAAAACTCTTGAAAGAAAGCTTACTGTAAAATTGCTCAACCCAGACAAAGAAAAATAAGAGTAGCCACAAGAATGAGAGGTTAAAGAATGAACTTCAGGCAATTAGCTGAGGATTGGACAAGAAAGTAGGAGGAGGAGGGATAATTTATGAAATTGGAGGGAGTTAAGTGAGCGAGTGACATACATTTTAGCTGGTCCAGAGTACTTAAATCATTATTTTGTTGCTCAACTTTTTAGCTAGCTCCACGAGCCATGATACATAAACAAAGAGGTTTCTGTCAGCCTTCTTTCACACAGCTAGTGTTGATGGTAGAGACTTTACAGAAGGGAGTCAAATATTGTAACCAACATAACAGAGCAGTTACACTGTACTGATTTCAGTGTGGACCAAGCAGAGTGGCTCTTCTGTGTGTGAACAGTGTGCTTTTTCTTCTAAAACTCAAGAGAAACCTAAAAATGCCCAAAGGAAAAATGTGCAGTTGTGTATTGATTTTCTTTTTTTTCCCAAGCAAATGTGCTTTGTAGTTACCACAAATACTGACTTTTATATAGCTTTATGTGTACTCAAATCTGGTTAGTTGCTGGGGGCCCATTAGTTCCTGATAAACAAATGCATACACAAATGGCTAATAAGTGATGCCAGTCAAAGTATCTGCTGTCTTTCTAAAGGAGTGCACTGTATGCACTTGCTCCATATATTTCATGAATGTATCAGGCTGCAGCAGAGAGTACTGACAAGGATTTGTGTGTGAAAAACTGGATATTGAGTAAGCATTTCTGCTACAGCTGACTACAGTCATCTTCCACTGCTCTTATCTATGGTCTATCCTAATTACTGGAGTAATATGTAAAGCTAATAGAACTAGATGTTTCAGTCCCTTTAGTAGGAAACTCTTGACAGCACGAGTCAGTTTGGAGTGGTGCAAAAGGAGGGTAAGGTATGTCATTGCGGTCATCAGACGGGCACCCTGCTTCCTCATCGTTTCGTTGAAAGAGGCCCACAATGTCTACAGAGGGGTCAACAGTGTACCCAGCATTCCAGGTACAACCCCCTCCATGGCACAGCCTCCTTATCTTTGATGGGCTCTGCATGGCAGGGGCGTCCTTCTCCCTGAGTTTGGCCTCAGCCTGACCACATACCATTTGTCTTTGCCTTGCTGCTCAATTGGGGTCCTTACATTTAATCCAGAGCCAGTTACTGCTTTTTCAGCAGCACTTGCCATGAACTTGATGGCCTCTTCACAGCAAGTTTCCTTGACAGACCAGTGGTTGATGTGATAACAAAAGCCCTGCATCTGCCCTCTACTGGGAAGATGATGGTCTTCTAGCTGTTCTGGGATGCTTTAGCTGCCGGTCTGAATATTTGCTCTAAGTCTTCTCTTGAGCCTCTTCAACTCCCTCTTCCCATCGTTATTGTTAATTCCACAACATATGCCAGCTTTGTTGTTGGTTAGGAAAAATCTGTATTATTCCAAAAGTCATAAGATGTCACCCCACCCCTGACACCCACTGAGAAGAACCACCTCGACGCTGGGCAGGCTGACGAAGGCCCAGTTCGATGACCTGTTGCCAGGATATCATAGATATGGTGCCAGGACTATTGATGTCAGTGACGTCACTGATGCCAGGGAATCTCAATGCTGATAGGCTCTCTTCACACAATGTCACGCGAACTTCAGTTGAATATTTTCAACTTGCACGTAGACGTAAATACGTGAAATTCGCATCACAAAATTTGCGCCATTCACATTGCGTTATCATTTGCACTGCCCGGCGAGTATACACACAAATTTGTGTGAGTTTTGCCTCTCTTCATACACTTCATTTGCGTCACATTTGGTGTGAACACACCTTTAAATGTTCTGTGATGCTCTTGATGTTGGCCAGCTTGAATGAAATTTGTGAAGTACACCCTTCCTGCTGATGTTTGTGGGAGGTTGCTTGTGGTGGTTCACTTCTGTTCCAGTACTGATGCCAGCTGTCTGAGTACTTGGTTATGCCACCAAGTATAATAATGCCCTTGGGTGAGACTTGCAGTGCACCCTGATAGAATGTGCCTTAGGGATACAGGGATCAGGTGGGATCTTCTCCATACCACTCTTTCAGGCCCTTCCAGCTGGTCCATCTCCCCTGCTTGGCTATTGAGACAGCTTTGGCATGTTGCTCTCCCTCCTCCTGTCTCCTGATTTCCTCTACCACTAGCTGTCTCTTCTGCACTGATGCTGCTCTGTGCCACCAAGGTGCTTTTGGGATGAGTCCGAACCCTGCCCTCCCATGCTCTACTTGTCCAACCACATCTTTGAAGTGAAGCGCAGACTTTGCACTCTGAACAACTTCTGATGAAATCCACTTCTTTCCTGCTGCCACCCAGGGGGCTGGTGCTCAAATGACTGCTTCCTCAGATTCAGTTAGGGTCATGATTAGCCTTGCTTTGGTGCATTTGAATTCTTCTGCCAATCATGTGATTGGTAATTCAAACTTGCCATGTCCATACAGTCCAATGGAACGATGTAGGATTCCAAGCTCTTGACACAATGAATGTTTTTGGTCCGTAAGAACCTTGTGAAATTGTTAAAAAAAATGTTTCAGGCAAAGGCGCCGCGATGGTGCAGTGGTCAGCACTGTTGCCTCACAGCAAGAAGGTTCCGGGTTCTAACCGTGGTTCAAGCACAGGATCTTTCTGTGGGGAGTCTCCATGTTCTCCCTGTGCCTGCGTGGGTTCTCTCCGGGTACTCCGGCTTCCTCCCACAGTCCAAAGACATCAAGAGGGGACAAGGCTGATTGATACTCTAAATCAGGGGTGTCCAAACTTTTTTCACTGTGGGCCGCAAACAAGAATATATACAAACAGACGGGCCACACACGAGAGGTGATAGTGTATTAAAGTTTGCAAAATCAATCAATTGTAGGCTAATTATGCTTGATAATTGAATATACTTGAAGAAAAGAAAAAAACACAGCTTTCCACTATGTTTTTTTCATTTATTTTCTTTCGAAAAGGGTTGGCAGCTCATTCTCAAAACAGGCTCAGATTGCTCCTTAGTCAGTATGGTGATCCCCTTCACAGCACTGAAGAAAAGGGGGGTAAGGGGAAAAGGGGATGAGTATATTTCAGGCTTGTTATGCAAATAGGTTATTGGGCTTATAAGCACACCAACTAACATTTGTTAGAAAATGTTATCGACTTTAATTAATGAGTACGAATTTATTAGATAATAAGGATTATTAACATATGAATTATTAATTAATTGACCCTTCCCCCCTCTGACGCAGCTAATTCACACATTCGTCATGCAAATCAGGCTGCTGACTGGCCGGCAGAAGTAAAGACAAGTAAACAACAGCATTTAAAACATAGCATAGCCTACTATTTATTGTTTGTCCATGAACACGCATGTGTAATAAATGGATCAGTCAGTCATAGCTCCAAGTCTGGGTCCACTCCTGCAAACACTGCTTGATGTCTGCCCGGTCAACCGCAGGTATCCGAATGTCCGAAGCGGACAGCTGAAGCACCATTTCAGCCTCTTCCTCTGGCAAAAAAAATCACTTACTGGCCATCTTTTCTCTCGCTCTGCCACGTTCACCGGCTTCAATGACTATAGCGCTGCTTTACGCAGCCAAGCTAACTTTACGCACTGCCGGTGCGCAAGCCTCCTGTTGTTGCCCATGAAACCTGATACCCTCATGCTCGGTATCGTTTTTTTTCATCTGTTTATTGGCTAAAAGAATGTCTACTTTATATTTGGAAATAGTCTCATAGGCTGGTGTCAAGTGTCAATCAAGTGATGCATGGTCCGCTTTGTAAACTGGGGTCTGGTTGGGGTTTCAGCCCTGCGGCTCAACAACCCAGGCACTGATTGGCTCAGCCTGCTATTGATGTGTTCAGCAGACTGTCACCTTGACTGAGAAGGAGTGTTGCGGTGATCAAACTAATACTGGCTGCTGGTTATAGAGAGAGAGAGGGGGAAGCTAGTTAGGCGACTGACCAAGGAGCAATGCTAGCACTTCAGTAACACACTGAAAATAAAGAATGCAGCAGGGAGGACTGTCACTTTTACTTCTTTGGAGTCTTACAGATTAAGTTAAATGCTGATAGTTAACGGTGATGATGTTGGGAGCACGAAGTTAGTATGTGGGTATTGCTTGCCGGTTGCCGAGCAACATTTTAACTAAACTCCGGCTACAAGTAACTTTATTCATCGTGATTGGGTGTTTCTTAATCGTTACACCACCAGGTTCCGAATGAGGTATAACATTATCGGATACATTGTTGCCGCTAAAATCTGTCGCATTCCGATGTTGTTTATGCGCTGTACTGTCACCGGTACAGTGCTGCTTAAGATGTTAAAATCAAGTTCCATGTGTGGGCCATATTCCATTATATTTTTAGAATATGCTGCGGGCCAATTAAAATTGGACCACGGTTGGCCTGCGGGCCGTAGTTCGGACACCCCTGCTCTAAATTGACCGTAGATGTGACTGTGAGTGTGAATGGTTGTCTGTCTATATGTGTTGGCCCTGCAATGGACTGACGACCTATCCAGAATGAACCCCGCCTCTTGCCTGTAGCCACTGGGATAGGCTTCAACCCCCCCGCGACCCTTAACAGGAATAAGCGGAAGAAGATGGATGGATGTTTCAGGCATTAGTCAAACCCCCAGGGCTAAAATGGATATGGAGTTATTGCCCATAAATAACAAAAATATAAAATATCTGTCTTATTATTATTTACTTTGGCATGTGACCTTGCAGGATAATACCCCTTAAATTGCCCATTAATTGTCTATTAATTCCTGATGAGGGACACATCATCAGGCCCTTACATATTTTTGCGAAAAGAAGTTAACTTTAAAACACCACTCAAACCAGGTCACACTAGGCCAGTAGCTCTTCATGCATGACACACTCTGGTTCTTACCATGGTGACGCTCAGAATGAGAACATAATGACAGCCTTGCATCTCAGGTTTTTCAAGTGCCAAACACTTGTATAAAGGAAATCAAAATGTTTTCCTCTTTTCATCTTTTTCTCCCAGATTGCATCATGCTGCTCCCTCTCTTGGATAGCAGTTTAAGGTTGACTTATTCATTCATGTTTTGCGTATTCATTTTAGGGGAGTTAAGAAAACAATGACAGAAGAGCTTAGACAATTAGCAATGGATACATGATTATCGCTTGTGAATTCATGCTGTTCTAATGATTGAAATGATGGCAAATATCTGCAAGCCTGAGTTAACACAGAATGAAGCAATACACTTTAAGAAATATTCCTGAAATTAGCTTAGCGGTTTTTAATGAAACATTTACCATCATTTTTCTAAGCTTCGAGGATACAAATACAGAGTGTAAGCAGGAAGACATAGTTTAAGATCTTAAGATTTTGTTGCAGTAAAGCTACTAATATTTATAACAAGGGGAAATATGAGGGAACATATTACACCTCTCCTACCTATTTGTATTGGCTCCCCATTTGGTATTGCAAAAATCAGCTCTCTGTCTCCCACGGCCTGGCCCCGAGCTATACTACATAACTCTAATTCACATACAGTAGTGCCAGATCTCTCAGATCTACCGATCAAGGGTTTTCAACGATTCCACCATCTCATCTGAAACTTTGTGGACACACAGGTCTCTCTCTAGCTTCACCAAGATGGTGGAACAATCTCCCAGAAAATATAAATAGAGAATCTCTCTCTCGACTCCTTTAACAGAGCTGCTCTCATGTGCCTCTGCAATGATGCTTGACTCTTGATATGATTTTACATTGATTGCATGAATGGTTACACATTTGTGAGGTATGTGTGTAGATGTGCGGGCACTTTGTATCTATCCACGTATTTAAATCGTTGTGCTTTGTGATTATGTTTTCGTCTATGTTGTTTTTTGCTCAATTATGTTTGTTGTAAAAGTAGTTTAACATGAATCAGTCTTGTTTTAAAGCCCATCAGTGAACTGTATGTTAGTATATTCATTGAAATATACAGTATAAAATATATATTATACAAAAAATTTACTTTGTAGCACTTTTTCATGTTTACTACGGCTTTCCCTCCAGTCTAAATTCTCGATTGTGTTGTTCATCACTTTAGACAAAAGCCAAATGAAATTGTTGAATTGTCGAACTTTATGACTATTAAACAAAAGCTATAGATTATTCTGTTGAAGCAGAAAAGATTCTTTCGAATCCTAATGCATATTTTCAATAAAAACATTATATTGAGGGCTCATTCCTGCAGTAATCTGTCAAACAAGATAGGGTGCTTCAGTTGAGAAATGATTGTGTGTGTGTGCATGTGTGTGTGTGCGTGCTGCGGCTTATAATTGTTTTACAGAATCCATTGAAATTTTACTCTTTAGTCTGTGTGGATCATTTTTTGGCTGTTGCTGCTTAATTCCCTGAAATTGCAGCTGGATTCGATTTTTGATCATTTTCACAAATTTGAATATTTTCTGCATACCTTGATCTTTGTGTGTTATAATTCAACATTTTACAGGTGGGAGTTCTTTTCAGAGCACATGTTGTACTGTTTTGTATCTAAAGTAATGTTTTTGCCCTTATGCACAAATGTACTGATTACTGTCTACTTAAATTGGTTGATTTGTACACACACACACACATACACTATATATTTATTTTTTCTTAAAATTTGTACTACAGCACTGTGTTGAGCACACACACTTTAAAAAGAAAAGAGCTGTGCATGAAGACACACGAGACACAGCAGCAGTGCAAACTATATCTGTAATATGTAAATACATTAAATATGTGACAATAAAACAGGAGACAGTAATAAGTCACACATGGCACAGAGTTAGTGCCAGCTGTTAAACACAATATTAGCAGCAGGAGCAACCTCAGGGTCAATATTAGAAATTTTATATTTTGCTCCTGTGCCTCAGGTACTGTTGTGTTCTCACTGTAACGATGACACAGGAGACAGTCATGTTGTTTGTTAATATGTTTAAGGTGAGCGCTACTGTTCCAAACAGAAACTACAGAAAAATACCAAACAAGGTCCATGACTCAGGAAAGTCTGCATCTGCTATTCTGCATGAGAATGAGAAGGAAATTGAATTTGGAATCTGCAAGAAAGAAATTTTACACATTGTGAATAAATATGCAGAGTGCAGAGCAGGTCAGATGCCCTTCAAGGAGAGGAGTATGAATATTTTGCCACCTGACTTATTCACGTGTACTATGTCTTAAAATTAGGATATAGAAGACACTGTTTAGTAAAAGAAACTGGTCAAGCCATGTGGGAGACCGTGACTGTGGAGCATCTAGGCCAATAGTTAGCGGTACAAGAGGCTCTTTCATATTTAGGAATAACAGAAGAAATAACACACTGATTTGGGTTCTGTACAAAAAGGTATGTTTCAGAATTTGCCTTTCAGTACATCTCCTATATCCACTGCACCTTTGCTTATTTACAAGACACGAATAAGAATTTTTCATGCAGGTCCCCATGTTACCCCTTGCTGAAAAGGCACCTTTTATGAAGTATGACCTCACGGTATTTGATGGCTTTATTAATTAAAAATGCAGTGGCAACAACAATTATATCATTAATCTGTGGCTTTGAATGTAAATAACTCACTAATAAAAGGTCCTTTCAATCCTGCAATCCATTAAGTCCTCAGTTGTTGATGTTAATAAGTTGTTTACAAATGTTATTTAGTCCACATGCCTTGCAGCGCTTTTCCCCAAGATAGGAGGTGAGTTAGTTTGATGCTGTCACTCTTCACAGTCAGACCCAAACGCTGTTGTTTTTAATGGCTCAACAGCTCTGCAAACATGATTTATTGACCATTCAGCAAAGCTACAAATGACAACTTGTGAAGTGTATTACCAGGTTTGCATGTGTGGGATGGGAGATAATGGGTAACATTGTGGAGCTAATAGACAAATGTAAAATAAATCTTGTCAGAAATAGTGTTCATGACAACCATCTTGTTAGTAATTGGTGTCTGCCTCATCGGACCTATTAAAAAGGCAGTGTTCTGATCAGACTGTCCTTCTCTGAAACTAAACACAGCTACAGCAGCCAGAATAACAGGCTTGTAAAGATAAAGAACCCTGTGCTGTCATTCAGTGGAAATCAGACATGGGCACTGAGGTTTGGCAACTCAGTGTGACATGACACTTGAGTGGACTGAAGCTGCTTCCGAAGGGAGTTTCAAAGAACTGTCCAGCTGAGGAGACGTCAGCAGGGTGTTATCGGTCCCACAGCTCTGTGGCTGTAAAACTGTTGTGACCACTTGAAAGCCTGGCAGAGAAAAAATGACAGTTTTCACTTTTCGTTCGGGATTTTAAAACGACTGACCACATTTAATACTTGAAGTCTGACATTAAAGGAACTTCTACCCATAAAGGAGGGTGTGAATCCCGTGTGAAAACGGTTAAATTATGCAAGAGTTAGATTAAGCAAATCCAAACAGATTTTGACCTAATTTTGTCATGACTGATAAATTTCCACAGCTATGCTAGCTACATACAGGTGCTCTTACAGGCATAATCCAAGAGCAGCAATGAAGCATCTGGAATGTCCCAAGTCAACCTGACAGAAATTGCAGCATGCCAGCTTTTTTGGTCTCTTTTCTTCTAGTGTGACCATTTCTGCAGCATGTTGTCTAGTGCACAAAGTAAACATCATGTTGAAGAGAACTGGGGATGTTGCTACTGTCAGGTGGAACGAAACAAGGAACGGTTTGTTGAGCAGTTGCAAGATTACCTGTCTTTTTGAAGATTCCTCTTGGGATGACCATAACAGAGGGAGGAAGGATGAAACTTGGCAAGAAAAAGCAGAGACCCGTCAGTAACTCGGACAGTAGCTGGTTAGCTGAGCTATGGTAGGCTATCACTCCCCTTTTAAAGTAGAACTCGGCGACAGTAAAATATGCAGTTCCCTATCTGATCCAATCTACTAAACAATCTTCTAAAACAAAGAACTGTGAGTGGAGGTGAAACTGCTTTGTTCAGTCTGACAGTTGCCAGTCCACTGCCTAATCCGACACGGTAAATCGAACATGAAAAACAGCAAAAACATCATGAAGTCTGATCCCAGCATTATGGACTCCAGATGACCTCTGAAAATCCCTGCGGTTGAAATTAGTTTCTTCTTGAGGGTGGCTGGGCTGCACGGCCACTTTCACACATCATTACAGTACGTACGCATCTCAGCGCTTGGATCATGGTGATGTCCCCGCAGCCATCACTCAGAAGAAACAGTCTAACTTCATGAGTCCGCATTCTTTTATGCTGTATTACCTTTTAGGAACACAGTAGGACAAGACAGAGACAAGACAGAGATAACCGTGTCGGATTTTCAAAACAGTGATCCAAATTTTTTCCCCCTATTTTACTTTAGCCTTAGGTTATGAAAGGTTTGTTAATGAATGAATGAATTATTTTGTGTTCTTGTTTGACAGGGACAATGCACAATTTAGCTGCATCAGATTTAGCTGGAAGCTAATTTATTCCTTCAGTCCCTGGGCATTACAATTAAAAATTACAATGTCCTGACAATTACAGAATACATAATCACCTTACAAAACAACAACACTTTCAATAAAATAACAAAAGATATCAACATATTAAATCATGACAATTATAACAGCCATGATTTATGAGATTAGGTGCATTTAGTGTATAATATCTTAATCAAAATTACATAAAAGGTAAATCCCAATGAAATTCATGAAAAAATTGCAACCCTGGACTAATTTTATGAGAGGGGTGGTGATCCTTTGCCCCAATATAGCCTTGGTACACAAAGGGATGGCAGTTTTAAAGTAGAGAACTGTTTCAGTCTAGTCAAGCCACCACATTAGGATTGAAAAAAAGTAAAGATAGGCATAACAGGATGATAACCTGCTGTGTCCCCTCTGCTTCAATCTAATTCAAGCCACTGCAGTCTGGTCGATGCTTAGGGTCTTTCTCAAGGTGCTGAAATAATTTGGGACCTTTCACATGCCTCCCTGATGGTATTACATGATGGATAAGAATCCATCTTTATGTCTCATTGTTGAGAAGACCAATAAATCTGACCAAAACTCCAGCATGCTTCACTGCTGCCTGTGGACACTCATACTGTACATGGCCTCCAGCAGACAACCACCCTTAATATTTCATATTTTGGCTGATCAGTCCAGAGTACATGCTGCCATTTTCCTGCACTCTTGTACTTGTGTTTTACTGCATTGGTATATCAATTTATATTATTTCTACATAGGAGAAATGTCCACGGTCTAACGTGAAGACTACTTGTGGGTGTAGCTGATTTAAAAAAGATTTGGATTCTTCTAATTTCAAATTTTCAAAGGGATGTTAGGTTCTTTTAAACACAAAAGAATTCACACGTACACATTCCTTCCTTCTGTTGACCTTGGTTTCTTTGTGCTTATCAGTCTCGCTGTGCTGTATTACTGGAGTCCATTTTTCAAAAAAACCTCTTTTGAGTTTTCACATTTTTATCCCAGAACAAACCTCTTTCTGTTCACGGCTTGATTTTGGTTCAGCCTCCATATGGTGCTGTTCTTCATCAGCATCTGCTTGGTATAACTTTTTAATCCGTCACTGAGCTTTAAGTGGAAATCACATTGTACATTTCTTGGAAAACATACAAATAACTCAGAAATATTTGCCTAAAAAGTGTTTATAAGTCCTGTACATGATAATCTGACAGTTACCAAAATCAATGATTAATAATTCCTTTCGTATTAGTTTTGTGGGTTTACCTAATTCTTTATCTATCCATCCATTAATTTTCTAGCACTTATCCTATTTAGGGTTTGCAGGGGGGTGGGAATCTATCCCAGCTGACTTCTGGTGAGAGGTGGGGTTCACCCTGGACGGGTCGCCAGTCCATCGCAGGGCCAACACATAGAGACAAACAACCATTCACACTCACAGTCACACCTACAGTCAATTTAGAGCATCAATCAGCCTCGTCCCCTCTTGATGTCTTTGGACTGTGGGAGGAAGCTGGAGTACCAGAGAGAACCCACACAGGAACAGGGAGAACATGCAGACTCACACAGAAAGATCCTGTGTTTGAACCAGGGTTCGAACCCGGAACCTCCTTGCTGTGAGGCAACAGTGCTGACCACTGCACCACCGTGACGCCCCTAATTCTTTATTTCCAATACAAAAACATAATTGCTGTTGAAATGTTATGCTCTGCACATTAGTTTGACTTCTGCTGTAAATTAATGCTTTTCATACAGTAGTCATAAAATACGCTGTTTATTTTTGGTACATTATTTTTACCTGCCCACCTCTGTCATTTTGGTTGCTTTTCCTGACTTTTCTTTATACAGACTCAAATGCACTTACACAGACAGACAGACACACACACACACATGTACACAGTGTCACAAGACATGTTTCTGTCCTGTTTGAAGCATTTGTTTCTCTCCCAGTGAGGTTCCATTGTAAAGCTCCTGAGCCTGGGGGGAGTGAGGCCAATTTGACCCTCCGTCATCCCCCCCCCCCCCCCACATTCATCCCTGCTGACTTGTTTGTCCCAGTGGTGTTTACGTCCTCCTTCCCTCTGTTTGCCTCAGCGTCCACCTTGACAGTGTAAGGCCATTATTTTTTTTCTTTTCTCACCGTCACCCTTTCTTCTCACCCCTTCCCTATCTTGCTCCTCCTTTTCTGTTTCTTTCTCAGCACCCTAATTGGCACAGGCACTTTTCCCCCTGTCATCTCCAGTGTTGCTTTGAAAGCTGCAGTCAGCACAGCAGGAGTCAGGAGAATGTGCAAGGCACCCCTGCATCGACAAAGTCCAAACTGCTGTTTTAGTATCATCATTATTCTAGTCTTTATTTACACGGAAATGTCCCCAATTGTCCCTAAAGACACTCATTTATAAAGGGGGTAAACACAGAGATGCATACACTTAAACATGCATATATGCATGCTTACATTTCACAAACACCCACACAGAGACATAGTGCATCCACACAAACATCTGCTACTGCTGAGAAAAAAGGAGGCAAAATAACAGACACTACATGATGCTCCAGGAATTCTCTGTACATTTAAGGGTGTAAATATTTGAGTGGTTCCTACAGGAGTGTGTATGCATGCTGTTGCCCAGCTGCAGGCTGTCTTCTGCAGGGTAATGCTTATCTGTTCTCCAGGGGCAAGACCTCACCATCTAGCACAGCTAAACTATTACATGGCCTCCTCTAGAACCGTCTTAAGTTATTCATGATGTGTTGCATTAGACTCACTGCTGAGGCTGGCTTTACATATCCATCATTTCACAGGGCTCAAAGTACTGCATGTACCATCTTTTAAGTCAGACAGTCAGTGAGAAACAATGTGTGATTCATCAATATTTACCTTGGACAAGGAGGAAAAGGAGGGAATATTTTTGGTGGTGATTTTCTGTTTACAGTACAGTAGTTTAACCAAATGTGGAGCAGAGGTGAGGCTCCTAGTGGGTTGACCAGATCTATCTCGAAACTACTTGGTTGGGGTTAACCTTGAGTTACGTTCAACAATTTCACATATGTCCGTTGCATGTTACAGGAGGTTTCCGCAAGGAGACAAACCGAACACCAAAGGTTTGGATTTGAATCGCTGATTTGTAGAACCCCCACCCATCCATCCATTTTCTACCGCTTATCCTGTTAATGGTTGTGGGGGGGCTGAAGCCTATCCCAGCAGCCTTTGGGCGAGAGGCAGGATTCACCCTGGACAGGTCGCCAGTCCATCACAGTGCCAACACATAGAGACAGACAACCATTCACACTCACATTCATACCTACGGTCAATTTAGAGTATCAATCAGCCTCGTCCCCTCTTGATGACTTTGGACTGTGGCCACGCAGGCACAAGGAGAACATGCAAACTCCACACAAAAGGATCTTGTGCCCGAGCCACGGCTTGAACCCGGAACCGTCTTGCTGTGATGCGACAGTGTTAACCACTGCACCACCACTGCAGAACCCCCCTGTCAAAAAAATGGGGGACTATTATAAGCACGGAGACTGTTGAGGAGTTTAGCATTTTGCTAATTCCATATAGTTTGTGGAGAATTGGTACCATTTTGCTAACGTTTTCCACCATCCTCTGCGATAACGGTCCAGGACTTGTTTCTATTTAATTCTTTAGGTTTCAGTGCCAACTTTTAAAAAATTTTCAAATATCTCATATCAGCCATTCAGACAAGTGTCTGTTCAGTGTCAGTGTTTGGTAGTTGCAGACCTTAACATGTCACATCCCCACTGACCCTACATTGCCTCTATTGTTCATGTGAGTACTGCATCTTGCAGATGTGCAGCATTAATTTCAGACGACAGGAACATGCAAGGCTCCGCAATGGATGGATTATGGGGTTGGTGGAGGGGTGTAGTGAGAGCAAAAGAACTCTTTTACTTTTTTGAGTAGGTCATTCATTTATCCCAGTCCTTTTTTTTTAACTTTGGATTTGACTGCATTAGCCTTGAAGGTGTGTACTCACTGAGTTTCTGATTGTAATTTATTTCAAATTTTGGGCCACAACAAAAAAACCAAATGTTTATTAGCTTGACAATACTGATAAGAAAAAAAATATTACAAGGCTGAAGATCCAGATAAAGAGGTACAGAATAGAGAATTTGTAATGGTGCAAAAACAACCTTGCAGGCCTCGTTCGTTAATTAGTCTCGTTAGCTGACTTAAGAGTGGAATCTCCCCAAAGACTTAAGTAGATTTATCAGCAGTAAATTGAAAGGTAATTCCAGCTCCTGCAGGTGTAGCTCAGCCAAAAGTTAAAGAGGCTAAATGCAAAAGAGATATATCAGTTCTTCTACAACAAGACCATGGAGACTCTGCACCTCGTGTGCTTGTAGTCACATGAATTCTTTCTTTCCTCCATTCTCACCACTCCCACTTACCACCTCCCACCTCTTCCTCAATGGTGTCACAGGATTCAGCCAAACAATTCATCTTGTTAAAGAGATAACAAACCTTGCTAAGAGGGAGATGAGAGAGGACCGTCCCACCAATGACACCTTTCTGCAGAGCCACCACATTTGGTAGCTTCTGGCTTTTCTACCTCTTTTTTCTTTTTACCCACTCCCACTCGTACCCCCTCTCCTCAGCATGTAGACATTATTTTCAACCCCCGAGCATACCCAAGATGCTCCCAGCTGTGAGGAAATGTCAGACGTTTACCACCCACCATCCTCCTTACAAAATATGCACACTCACACAAACACACCCACAAAGTGCAAGGGCATACACTACATGAATACACATACACTGTACTCCCCAACATGCATGCGTGAGAATACACACATGCCCACGCCCTTCTGATACAGTGGCGGAAATCTCATTAGTCAGAGGGAGTATGGCATTGATTTTTGCTTCTCTCAGGTCTTGCTAGGATCTGTATCGGCACAGTCTGGCTCATGCAAGAGAACCCACAGCAACACCACGGGTTAAGCCGATTACATTTTTTGGGGGGGGAGCAGGGAGACCTGAGGGGTAAAAAGATCTGGTTTTGTTCCACTCCTCCCTCTTCACCCAACCTCCTCTCCTTTTTTCTCTTTCTCTATTGATTTATTCATATGCTCCTGAGGTTTAGCCACCATGGGCTTATGGTTGCATTCATTGACTTGAGCTGGAAATGATTTTGAATTCACATTGGTGAAAGAGACAAATGGGGAGAAGGGAGGCAGATTGGATGGGGGAAATGGTGCAACAGCCCCTGAATATGGCCTTGACAAAATAGACTTCAGAGCAAACCAAACCGTTCGCAATAGCCAGGTTGATGAGTGCATATTACCTTGCTCTTGGCTATATTTAACCATAGGAATGGCTTGGCAAGACAGAACACATTTGATTAGAAAGTAGCCATATTTGCCATTTACTCATCCCAAAGCTTTGATCCAGTATTATATGATAGAAATGAAAGACATTTTGATACAAATTTCACTTAAAATTGCGCTGATGAAAGTATGCATCATATTTTCCCTCAAGTGTGCTTTGGTGTCAGAGAGTGAAATAGTAAAAGGCATGCCATTATGATTAAAAAAACAAAAAACAGATTATAGCCAGAGTCATTATGGTGCATAGTGCCTGGCTATTTCATGCTTGTGTCCACTGCCAGATGGTGGAATGTGGGCCAGCATATGTGAGTCAAACTGGGAAAGAACAGAGGTCTCTCTGGTGTTGGCAGCGTCGGTCCCTGTCGATTGAATCCTCATTACTGTCCTTTCATAATTGTGTTTTTCCTCTTTTTTTTTCTGGATATTCTAATGGCTGCTGTTGCATGTAATTATGTAGTAATTATCTGCTTCCTTGCCTCAAACTGATGTTCCATTGCTGCGATGAGAAGTCAGATTGTTTCTATTATACTCCCACTGGTATGGCAGGTTCACTTAAAATACAGTCAGGGCACTTGACTGAGGACATATTGAATGTTTGCCTAAACTTCTCTTAAGAAGTCTAAATAACCCCAAGCTTTCCTTCCCATTCAGTTCAGTTCCACTCCTGTCCAGTTCACTCTGAACACTTCACTCACAGAGAAGAAATCATTGATATGTATTTTTCTCCCTCAATTCTCTTCCCCTCGAGTCACGTTGATTCTTTGAAGTCGGAGCATCTATGAAATCACTTGATCTTTATTTCTTTAAGTTCATTACTTATTTTCTAGTTGTGTGCATGTCATGCATTTTTAACAAATCCTTTGAGTTGACTTTGTGATGTGTTTTAGAGAACATCAAAGGGATCTCACTGGCTCTGTCTCCTTTTCTTTTTCTCCCTCTCTTTCATTCTTTAGTCTTTTCATCTCTCTTTCCCCCTTTTAGAGCCCGAACTGCGGGCTCGCAGAGCTTTTCTTGTCAGGGAGAATTGTGAAACAGAGGTAAAAGAAGGAGTGGTAGAGCACTGACAATTTTTCATTTTCTCAGAGTCAAGCTGCTAAGTTGCATTTAACAATATATATATATATATATATATATATATATATATATATATATATATATATATATATATATATATATGTGTGTGTGAATAATAAAAACGGGCCTACCAAGTTGTTCCTGGCAGTTTGTCAGTAATTGTGGGTGTAATTAGATTTGGATTTGACTTATTACAAAAATTCAGTGTTTTATACTTTGATTTATGGAAATTCCGTTTGTACTTCCTACAGAGAAAACTTCACTCACAGATAATATTGCATGAGTAAGCTATCCGGTTATCCAGTGTTACTGGCAGAAAATCTTCCAATTAAGATAAGTGCTTGAATGATTTTTTTTTTCAAGCAAAATAACAAACATTGACCATCTTACACATTTCAAATGTAATGATTTTCCAGTAGATTTCATGCAAAACAATTCATTTGAGGATATAAACTTCAGGATATTCCATTATTTTATTATGATTAATCAGTTAATCAAAACATATTTGAGATACTTGTTGGAAGCAAAATAGTAGCTGTATATGACAGTCATTGTATCTCAGTCCCAGATGAACGGCTTAACTCAAGTATTCCTTACGCCTCTCATTTTTTCTGTTACACTGCATTTCTTTTTTCCTCCTTTGAAGGATGATTCCACCAGGGGCTAACAACATTTTTTGAATTGATCCATGTTTAATGAGACTGATAGGGTGGACAGACAGCAGCAATGTAATGATATGGGTCAGTTGTCCTCGGCTGTGGCAGCTGCAATGCTACAGAGCTCTGTTGAGCTCGATCTGATGAACACAGAGGTAGAACAGCTCTGCTGTAAAGAGTGAGACTGTTATTGCACTGGTGATCTGTATTACACCAGCAGTGAGGAGCATTTCACACTACCCTGTCACCTTTCATTGGCTCAGTTTTTACATTCTGATTGAATGCTTGTGACCAAGATAACCTGGTAGACCTTAGAGATTATGAGAAACTGTCCATCAAGACCTAATTCACTTGTTTGATACACATTCATCTCTAGTATCCTGGTAGTGCAGAGGTCCAGTGTGTTGCCCACCAACTTTGGGGTCCTTGGGTTGGTTTCCACATTGCTCCCAGGTTGGTTGGGCATCCAACAATTTGTGGAAAGCAGGTTAAGAGTGTGTGTCCTGGTGGCTGGTGACAGCTTAGGGTGACCTGGCTATGTACAAGGAGAAAAGAGAATGAATAACAAACACTCTCTCTCTCTCTCTCTCTCTCTCTCTCTCTCTCTCTCTCTCTCTCTCTCTCCTACACACACTCACACATACACACAAGTGGAATAGTGTAATTGCATAATTTGTTCATAATGTTCTTGTTCACTGTTTGCACAACTTTATTTTGACCCTAAAGATGATTTCTACACCAACACATGGAAAAAACTGAATCCTGGTTAAAAAGGATTTTCCTTTAAAGTCTGACAGACTGCTGCCCACTCCTGGTCTGGGAGTGCCTCGTAGAGCCGATTGTATCCCTGACTTTAATTGACCTGACCAACTAATTACGTGTGGGAGTGCTGGCAGGGGCTCTGATACCATCACTGTACCATAACAGAGAGGGCATCACTGGTCTAAGTAATAAAGTAAAATGTCTTTACCCATCTAGGGGACTGTAATTCCTCAATTCATGTGGAAATTGAACTAGATGATAATTTGATATTAGCACATACAGTATAGACATGTTGCTTTCTCTGAAAAGCAGTAACCAATATTAACACAAGATTAATTAACTAAGAGACATGAAGAATAATTATAATTCAGAAAGTGCTTTGCTCATTAACTTAACTGCCTTTTAAATGTAGTGTGAAGAGGATTTTGCTATGTATAGTAGCACAGTATACAGCATATCATGATTGCTTCCACTTATTGAAACATTTACATACCTTAAACATGCACTTGACATATCGAGTCTGAAAGCACTGACACACACAACCCTCCATCTGTGCCCTGCCCTTGCCAGACATCTTGTGGCCTGCAGGGCAGCAGCAGGGTGTGGTCTGCCCTCGAGGCACCAGAGGGGTGCCCTCTCGCCTCCAGGCTCTCAGCAAGCCCAGCTGTGCCATGGATTGTCCCTGCCCCCAGGCAACAGGAAAGTGTGTCAACTTTGATTCATTTTCACACACTTAGGGCACTAGCCAGCAAAAGTTTTCTTGATAACCTCTTGCTGACAAACAGATAGGAGCTAGCAGGACCCAGACACCATCTGTCCATAATTCCCTTCACTCCTGCTGCCTGTCCCTAAGAAGGTAAGGCAGTCAAAGTACTGATCATCTCCCCTTATTCAAAGTTGTTTCCTTAAGTCGCACATTTGCAGAGTTGGACAGCTCAAATGTTTCTAGGCTTTAAAAGTTCTATTTTCTTCCATATTACAAATATCATGTGTGACAATGATTGACGAGAAAATGTTCATGCCATCGACTGTTATAATATACATTCCTTATAAATGGCATTGTTAAAGAGAGAAAGAAAGAAATTGTCATTTATAGATTCCAGGTATTAAACCTTTTAAGGGATGTCATTAAAGATATAAGACTGGCACTGGTTTGTTGGCAATAGATGCTTGAATACGACACCTAAGGAAAGTTTCAAATATACTCAGTGGGCATGCAGTAACAGAGTAGCCAAGTAGGAGAACATCTTGCACAGGGCTGTTCATTTAAGATGAAGTTCAGGACAGTGTTGCTGCACTACAAGGAAAGGTTTCAGGCATGAGTAAGCAAGTTCTTTAATAACTATGTTTCTGTGTTCTCGTCAAATGAATATGAGGGGAATTTTGCGAAGGAGGAAATTGTGAAAGGAAATGTGAGTAAGATGCAATTTCGACAGCTCTAGGAGTGACCAGGCTGTCATCATTTTTTTTTCAGAGGATGACATTATAGGCAACATTATGCAGGACTGTCGCAAACGGAACAGAACAGAAGACCCTTATAAACCTGGAACTTATAAAACTTGTTGTCTTCACCATCAACTGGCAGAAAAGTGGAAAGAGCTTTTGAGAAACTTCTTTCAGTTGGGCAAGTTATGATGATCTTTTGTGCCGGCTCGTATCAGTCACGTTGCTTGCTGTCGTGAGACAAAGACAACTTTTGATCATTTAAACTGGTAATATTTGTAAAGATGTCAAAAGTGGAAAGAGCTGGTCAGTCATGTGAGTTGAATGTTTGCCACATCAAACCTTATCCCAAAATGGCGCTAACATCTTTCATTTTGCCTGTTAAGTCTTTCCACAAAAGACAATAACCACGTCAAACATCAAAAAAATAATAATAAAATATATGTGTATGCATGATGTGAGAGAAGAGAATATTCAGAATGGAAAGTCTACCTTCACTCTTTGTATTCCTGCGTCAGTGTTATTTTCCTTGTGTTCTCCCACTTTCTTTCCCCCTTCTTGTGTCTCATCCTCCCTTGTTTGTCTGGTGTGTGTGTGAGGGGTGAACATCCGTTCATGGTATGGACTGATACTAAAAAAAGTATCTTATCAGACAGTTAAATTATTAAATTCCCAACAGGCTTGGTGGGCTTTGTTTTTTTTGTTTTTTTTTTAGCAGGTTCAGCTCTTAGCCTCAGCTGTTGTCTTTGCCCTCTCCCACCTGCCTTCTCTGAGAAAGCTCTGGGGACACTTGATACCATCAGTCCTCTCTCCTGTGTGGTGGGAGCAGGTCTGGCTGGTTGAGGCAGCTTTGAGAGAAGCACCACGCAGCCAACTAGACATGTCAGCCTGGAGTGAGTCACTACTTTCTCTTTCCTCTCTGGTCCTTCTGATTGCCCATAATAGTCATTGAATGACATGCAAACCTTTGTTGGTGCCAGCACTGTGGACCTGGAGTTGAACATCCCATCAGCCACCCTCTGGCTGGCTCCCTTGACTCAGCGTTTCACCTTTACCTACTGTGGATTATTTGTGATGGTAACTCCAGTTAACCTTTCAGCTGTGGAACTTCCTTGTGCCAGACAAAGAATGATCAAATTACCTCTTTCCCTTGTAATGGAGGGCAAAGCAGGCCGGCCAGGACCAGCTTTGCTTTGTTATGTCACAAGACCTAAGCACAGACCCACCATCCAGCTTTATCTGTTGGATTTTCCCGTAAATCTGACTCGCATTTTGAACACCCTTTCATCACCTTATCAACACATAAGCTCCCTTTTTGTGTACACACTTGTTTCCACTTCTCACAATTTAGAATAGTGTTCTGTGGCCAGCCCCGCCCCCACTGGCCCAGGTTTTTGAAGGACTCCATGCTTGGATGGTTCGGCACTTGCTGGATGTGCACTGCTGCTCGTTCAGTGGGTTGGAAGGGACAACATTTGGGGGAGTTTTGTCTGGTCCAGAGAAGCCCTGGTTAGGCTTTCACTGGGCTCATTCTGACATGCCAGGTTCCTGTGTGTGTGTGTGTGTGTGTGTGTGTGTGTGTGTGTGTGTGTGTGTGTGTGTGTGTGTTCTTGTGCTTGCTACATATTGAGGACTAGAATACGTATTTAACCAACAGAGTAAGGACATTTTTGTAAAGTGAGGACATTTTAGCCGGCCCTCACATCTTCAAAGGGCCGTTTGAAGGTCAATACTTGGTTTTAGGCTTTAGGTTAGAAGCAGGTTCTGTTTAGGGTTAGGGTCAGGCAGTCAGTTGAGATGGTTAGGTTAAGGTGAGGGGCTGGGGAATGTATTATATCAATGAAAGTCCTCACAAAGATATAAATACAAGGAGGTGTGTTTGTGTGTGTGTGTTTTTCTCCTATTTCATCTCCTCCTGCCACTCCCTGCGTCTCATCCTCCCTGGTTTGTCCAGTGTGAGTGTTTGGGTGGCATTGCCGTGCCTCCTACCCTCTCACTCTGTTTCCTCACAAACTCAGTTGCCACCAATCAGTTCCGCTGACTCAGAGCCCAGTTTTCATATTCAGTATTCATCAGAATGTCAGATGTTTCCAGCTGTTTCTTTTGATGTCCTCTGTGCATGTCGACAAACTGGTAAGCTAGAGCAATGATAATTAGCAAAATGTAATAATGGAGGGAAATAAGTAAGTAAGTGAAATGACTCAAATGTTCATGATTGTTAAGTGTTTGGTCTTGTCATGCAGTCTTCTGACAGTAGAATAACCCCCGTAAATGACTAAATATTATTGTAGTCTCTTTAAAACTGGATGCAAAAGTAGCTCTTAACACAACTACTGATGTGTCTTTCATTACTGAACCACTACAAATCCAGTATTGAATGGAGCCGCTGGAAAAATAGAATTCTTACTCCATCACATCTGTTGCTATAGAGACTGGAAAGTTGTGGGTGAGGTTTATTTTGTTTTGGATTTTTTCGTGGTGTTTACTTATCATCTCTACTGTTTCCTCTCGTCCTTTGTGCCCACACTGATGATTCAAAACAAACACACGCAAACAAACACACACATACGCTCTGAGGTTTAGGCTTCACTTTGCCAATTAAGACTGAGATAGCATAGTTTAATATATATCTCATATAACTACGTTACAGTCATGTGACTTTGACATCAATGGTGGTGTTATGACATGTGTAACCAGTGAATGTGCCAGCACCATGGAAACAATGCACATGGAGTTTTAATTAGCCTCCTCTCATGGTGGACACATAAAATCCCGCTGTCAATTTGAGAACTTTGATATTCACGGTCATCTTGAGATATTCCTTGTTAGCTTCTTCAAATGGAACTCATCCATCCATTTTCTACCACTTATCCTGTTGAAGGGGGGGGGGGGTTGGAGTGTATCCCAGCAGCCTTCCCCCTGGACAGGTCACCAGTCCATCGCAGGACCAACACATAGAGACAGACAACCATCCACACTCACAGTCACACCTACAGTCAATTTAGAGTATCAATCAGCCTCGTCCCCTCTTGATGTCTTTGGACTGTGGGAGGAAGCTGGAGTACCAGAGAGAACCCACACAGGAACAGGGAGAACATGGAGACTCACACAGAAAGTTTGAACTAGATGGAACCACCATTCCAACCTTTTTAAAAATTGCAATTTCCAACTTTGGAAAAGTTTATGAAAAAATAAGTAATAATAGGAATTTCTGGAAATGTTGATGAAATTTACTTCAAAAATACCTGAATATTACCATGTATGTGGGCTCGTGAGATTGACTACAATCTGCTGATTGTGTTAACCCTAACCACATAGCTTGTGACTGACTTTGGTTAAATGTATTCTGGTAAATTTGGGCTCAGAAACCTTTTTATGTGTAATAAAAACTGAATGACCTTTAACAGGATAAGCCGAAGAAAATGGATGGATGGATGCACAAACTGAGTGTGTGAAATTGTCCTCAAAGGTGTGGAAAAATCCATGTTGCATTTTAGCAAACACCCATCTAACTTTTGTCATGAGGTTTAATTTCGTGACTCTTGATTGGATGGAAAATTTGCGCCATTGTAAAAAAAAAAAATAAAAAAAAAATGCCATGGATATAGATTGCCATGAACAAATCAATAATGATTAAATACTCTGCCATTTGCCAACAGCTTTTGCTAAATACGATGTTGGATTATGTATTATTCTGTTAAATCATCAGATTATATGTTTCTGCTTTCAACGTTCATTCCATTCAAACTTGATAGCAATTTACTGGCTCCTTATTCTGTTGAGTGGGATTGTTGTTGCTAATTTGCACGGTATGGCCATAAATACTTAAATAGCTGCATCAAAATGGCTTTTCAAGGCTGCTGGTTGTGTTTTATTTGAGGGGGAAAAAAAAGCATAGGCTAATTAAGCTGTTGTTATTATGTAATTACAGTGACATATAGTGAAAGAACTGCCCTACTATCATCAGCTGTCTTTCTCACACACATGATTTAGCAAGGGGAACAGAAAAGTGTGAGGAATGATTCTGAAGTGTAATACAAGTGAGGTACAAAGTACGATTAAGTATAAAAGAGCAGCACCGAGATCAGAATACGTTTTTGTGGCAGAAATGAAGTGAGGAGTAAAAGATCACAGTCATGTGGATGTCTTTAGAAAAAGGAAAAAAAAAACACTTGTAAATTTTCTCAAATTTCAGAGACACACCATTGACTGAGAAGAAAGATGGTTTTTGAGAGGTTCTTCAAAGGCATACCAATTTCACACGATCAAATTTAAGTGTCTATGTATCCAAAGATGCTAATGCTATGTTCTAGGTGGTCTACCATTCCCATGAATAATTTGAGTGAGTCACTCTAGGCAGTCCCTCCAAAAGAGATTGTGCTGGCAGGGGGCCAGGTAATGATGGATATACCAGGTTTCCACCTCTTCACCAGACCATGGGCTAAAATGTGGATCCTGGAGGTAGATGAAGACAAAAGCCAGCTATTTATTTTGGAATAAATCTTTAAGACCAGTAAGCACAGACAAATTAATCTCTGTTCTCTTATCTTGTCCTTTTTATGCTTCCTATTACTTCATTTAGCACGGCGATTGTAATAGTTGGGGTGAAGTTAAGAGCAGTGAGACATTTGCCAGACATTTAATTTGATATTTGGATTCATTATCAAGACTTGTGCTATATGAACCTCGTCAGCGCAGAGGAAAATAGCCTGAAACGTCCTCCAGACTACAGAGAACTCCCACACAGCTTCACGGTATCACTCCCTGCCAAGGTGGCAGCCATAGTGACAGGGGCTAAGAGAGGAGTCTGTCATTTGAGCAGAGAGGCAAAAGGGGATGACACAGGGAGCAGAAACTGTAAGAAGGAGCCGACAGAAGAAATAAAATGAAATAAGAGCATCAGAGTTGGTGGTTACAAGCGGATCAGTAGAGGTAGTTATTTCACACACACCATACTGCAGATGGTTACACATGCATACATCCTTACACGTGTGCAGAAGTGTGCCAGCCCAGTCTCATGTCAAAACGTGAAAAGTCCACAGTGCAAAACGTATCAGTTCGACCATAAAGGCCTAAAAATTGTGAAATGGGTACATTTTTTCCCCCTATTCTTTTCTACTGAACGCTGGTAGGTCATGTGACTCCTTCATGCGGGCCTCTCAAAACAAAAACATGCCGGCCACTCCTGTCATTTTCGGAGGAAAGTGCCTTATTCCATCGTAGAACTGATACGTTTTGCACTGTGGACAAACGTAGCCTTTTCACGTTGAGACTGGGTTGAGTGTGCACACATCTCATATTAAATGTGGCTTTCTTTCCTCCACCCTGCTCTGTCTCTTCCCCCCAAGGCTGAGAGTTGATATATGACTGACAGACAGCCTCGGACAGCTCGGTTAGACACACCACACTCTAGGGAGGCCACCAAGGACGGTGGTGGTGGGGGCGGGGGTGGGGGTGTATAAGGAGTAAGTGAGAGAGGTGAGATCTGATGAAAAGAGTTTTGGGAGTGGAGAAAAAAAAAACAGTGTGAAAGAGAGAGGCTAAATGAAGCAAACACATTCTGCAAGTATATGATTAATGCTGAATTCTATTTTATTGGCTGCCAACTACAGTAGCACACCCTGCTCACATTCCATCAAGGTCATATTCTGTTTGTTTCTGCTATAAACACTGATTCATAAGCAGATATACTGTAGAGGAAGTGATTTCACAGGAGGATCTAGCTTGGAGTTGGTATATGCAATACCCAGACAATGCAATTAAAACTTAGCTCAGCACTACTCAGGAAGATGTTCATTATCTTAGAAAATCAATTATTCCACATATCGGACATCGGGGTAGTAAAAGGCTGAAAAAACACATTTAATATTTAAGAAAATAATGAAACCAGTGCAGTATCACCTATGTGACTGGATATTTTTTCACGTGACATAAATGTGCTCCCTTCATTCCTAAATATAATTATAAATATATAATGTAAATATAACCTATAATTATAAAATATAATAATAATACATTCCTTCTTTTGCCTCTATAGTTTTATTACTCCCTGCGGATTATTTTGGTGTGTGTTGTAGTTTTTTGGAGATACTGTTTGCAGAGGTATCTTACTACTCTGCAATGCATTTGACTTGTGATGCTCAAAGAGATCAAGACAAGAATTTGTACTCCATGACAATGTGTAAGTGGTATTCAAGATCCACAGACCCTGATGAGAGATGTTTTTATATTCTCTCAGTTAAACTCCAGGCATGAGGTAAAACATGCAGTGAAAAGAATCACAAGACTGATATACAGCCATTTGTTTGCATTTTTGGATGAAATCTGCTGTAGACAAATGCATTTTGTAACTTCACTGCTAACACCTTAAAGGATTTTTAAATTTGGATCTCTTCATTTAGCTGAGTAAAAGAGTCTCAGGGAGTTCTTGGCATTTGTTGTGCTTGATCCACTTTGTCCTTTGGAGAATTGAATGCTAGCATGTGTGTTTACGTCCTGGAAGAGTGCCTTCTTTCTTTGCTTGCCTGTGAGGGACTCGCTGAACTTTCTGCTCTGCTGTGTTTGCAGGACTATGTTTGAAGTGTCCGACTACTTTACGGCACCATCAAAAGTGCCATCAAACCCTCTGCCACATAGAGACACTGTGATTACCCTCCGTATAATGTGCTCTGTAGGGACGCGGCATGGAGGTTCTGCTGTGTGCCCCTCATGCCTTTTGGTAAACATCAATCCTTGAAGGAGAAAGCAGTCGGACGAAGTCAAATGATTCATTTAATGTGAAGGTGTAATGCATTAACTTTCACAACACTGGGACAAACTGATCAGGTATTTTAGTGTCAAAGTAAATCAGGAAAAAGAAAAATATTGATACCCAGAACTGTGATTGTGGTACATGAGGTGTTCGTGGACCTTCACAACAACTGTTGACCTTCCTGTAAAACTGCAATCACCACCCCTTTGCATCTATTTTTTTCTGTAATATTCATACATCACTTTGATTAATCACCATATTGTATAAATGACAGCATTTCCCACATCTCCTTATCCAGAGATGCCAGAGCTGTAAATCATGTCCTGAAAAGTGACAAAGCCAGTGTTAGACAGACCTTGGCCCCTAATCACCTTTTTTCTCCCTTCCTCCCCCTCATCTCCTTATCAGAAACCCAGCCTGTTAACCCAGCAAGCCTCTATGGTCACACTCACTCATGAGTGTCCTGGAAATCCACCCCATCTCCTTAAATCCATGCAAATCAACATCTAAGAGCAGCAGAGCTTCCTCTGAGTCATAACTGTGCACATGTTGGGGGGAGGGCGGAGCATCTTCTCTCTCACCCTTGGCTATGTTTATGTCATACTTCTCTTCAAAAGATTCCACTTGCCCTTTAAAGTTGCTTCTATTTGGTTTCATTTGTGTTGAGGTGGTGTGGTGAAAAGCATCCCATGCATTTTTGGAAAGCTAAAATATTGTGATCTGAGGGGTTGGCTCAGTGCTCAGGTTTAGTAATTTTATGCAGGAGGGGAATGTGGTGGGCACGGGTGCTTGTTCAACAGTGAAATCTGGGGGCAGAAGGGATGAAGGATAAGTGTAGGATGACTAGACCAGATTGACATTACAAACGCATCGTGTATGAATGCAAGCACATGCACACTCACTGCAGATCTGAAGAATGGGCTGAGGTCAGATCTGGGTTTGAATTCATCTCTCTCTGGAGTAAAAGCAATATACTGTGTATTATACTTCAAGAGGCTGTCATGTTTTGCACTGAAGTGGCAACACCGTTACATTATAGATATCTGAACTACTGAAACCCTTCTCAGCTACAGGTCACTAACCCTGCCGTGTGACTCTGGGAATATAAAGCTTATAGCAGCAAACTTTCTTCTTGTTATTGTAAAACATTGCCAGTGAATTCTCATTACATTATGCATCCCATGAACTCAAAATCTTAAGATTCCCATCTGAGAGTCACCCCCTCATCATGGAGAGAGTTTGTATATACTTTAAAGGTATGTTGTTGGGGGAATAACCAGTTGTAGGGTTTCCAAGGGGAAACAGGATCCAAGCATATGTTTGCTGGCCAGCCGTTGAACCATGGAGCCCGAACAGCTACTCAGGTTGGGTGTGTTCTCGTAGACTACAAGCATGTTGACCCTGGCTAATGTGAAAAGGTTTTAGACCAGATGTTTTTGGCAGGCCTCTCCTGGGGCGTTCTTGAAGGCTTCAGTGGAGGTTCAATGAATGAAGGTGGAAGAATATTCAACAACCAAATAAATGATATTTAGTTAAAGATATGGGTAGAGGGTGGTTTGGTGGTGCAGTGGTCAGCACTGACGCCTGACAGCAAGAAGATTCCAGGTTCAAGTCCCGGCTCCATCACAGGATCTTTCTGTGTGGAGTCTCCATGTTCTCCCTGTTCCTGTGTGGGTTCTCTCTGGTACTCCAGCTTCCTCCCACAGTCCAAAGACATCAAGAGGGGACGAGGCTGATTGATACTCTAAATTGACCGTAGGTGTGGCTGTGAGTGTGAATGGTTGTCTGTCTCTATGTGTTGGTCCTGTGATGGACTGGTGACCTGTCCAGGGTGAACCCCGCCCCTCACCCGAAGGCAGCTGGGATAGGCTCCAGCACCATCCCCTTCCACAACCCTTAAAAAGATAAGCGGAAGGAAATGGATGGATGGATGGATGGATATGGGTATATGATACTGTATAATGGGAGAATTAGACTGTATTTCCTTTTTTCTAAGAGCCAGAAACTAAAAACAGGATTGAGAAAAGAACAACAGTATGGATTTGATGAACTGAATGTACTGAGAATATACTGTATGTACAGTACAACAGCAATTTTAGTCTAATGTGATTGAGGAGTAATAATATAATAATGCTACTATGTTAGCATCTGGAACGGTGATGTAAGGAGGGGACACTTGGTCTCCAAGCTTCATGGTAAGGCTGACCATCTCAAACTATGAAAACTCCTGGTCTAGAGGACAGAATAGGAGCTGCAACCAGTAAAGGAAGTAGAATACAAGAGTGAACGCACCATAGCACAAATCACCAGTTCTAGTGCCAAATAACTCTCCTAATAACCAAGTAAGTCCAGGACTTGAGGTTCCTAAAGGTTCTCATGTGCCCCTAAACTGAGCACAGCTCACTGATCAACAAGAGGGTCAATTAGAGGAGAGCTCAGACTTTTAAAAAAGATTTTTAACTGGACGTGTATACTTTACATGAACCGGATATGATAAACATTATGTTTGAACATAAACCTAAACAGGTCATGAATGTGATTAGAAGGTCTCTTAACTTTAACTTCAGATTTAATTTCTTCTGCATTCGTAGCTCATGAAATCTGGAGACACGGTATCCCAATGGGTCCTCCGTTGTTTTAATATGGAAGTAAAGAATTACAGCCCACCTACTGGTAATAGATCATATTATGATAGGAAAGACTGCATAATATGATGAAATAGTGGAAAACTATCCTAAGTGTTTAAAACAATGAGAGAATGTAAATGAGCAACTTACTAAAAACTGTCCTATCGAGTTCACATAATTAGATGTTCCAGGCTTGATTTAGATATGATATTACATCGATGCTGTGTATAACAATATCCCTCACCGACCACACAGCTTCAGCCTCGCAGCCTCCTCATGCACTCACACACATGGGGACACACACATACACACACCTGCTTGCAGCGGTCTTATCTGCAGAATGCCAGATAGGTGCTGTATGTCCTCTGAACATCCTGATCTCATCTCCTGGCAAAGTGATTGACAGCTCCGACAGCTGGGCCCCATCCACTCTCTGCACACATGTACACACACACACACACACACACACACACACACACACACACACACACACACACACACACACACACCACAGGAGGCAGGCGAGTTGACATATTGAGGAGGGAGAGAGAGAAGCAGGTATTCCACAGATTGATGGGGAGATTGACTGACTGATAAATGCTGACATAAACATAACAGTGAACGTGTAAGCGTATTAAAAATAAACTTGAGGGGAAACGCTCAGGAGAGGGGAGAGCGCACAGCATACTGTGGACATATTAAAGGATAATTATCCCCTCGACATGTGTGTGGCGGTCGGCCCAGAGCTATGCATGTGCTCATATTTAAACACACACTTCCTCTGATATACACTTTGAGGAGTGATGAAAGGGCAATTATTGGGACATGCACGGTACAAGCCTGGAGCACAGGTTTGAGTGCCTGTGGGAATGCCGGGGGATGGTCTGAAGCAGGTAGTGGCGTTTTATCATATTCATCAGTTGCCTGCAATGGAAGTGGCAAGCTGGCTTGTCCGCACATATTTGTGTGTCGGTTAGTAATCACACAACATGGCCTTGTTTTGCGTTACTGGTCAAGGTTGTCAGAAACACTCAGGGAAACACGCATCACTCTCTTCCCTGACATCCATCTTTGCGCTGTTGGTCAACAAGTATATGTGTATGACCTAGCTCCATCTTCGCCTGAGGAATGACAGCCAGCTCATCATTAACCTCTCTGCAAG
Source organism: Aulostomus chinensis (assembly GCF_037954235.1). NCBI lineage: Eukaryota > Metazoa > Chordata > Actinopteri > Syngnathiformes > Aulostomidae > Aulostomus > Aulostomus chinensis. The sequence continues at coordinate 9,662,490 of NC_141332.1, read as the reverse complement.
GCTCCATGACATGTATGCCTCCTACGGCAGCCATTTTCTCTCAACGCGTTCGGTGGTGCCTGGATATAATCTCTGATGACCACTAAAGCGCTAAAGATAGAGGACAGGTCACCCCTATCACTATAGCTTTGCGAATTACTCCTTAAAAGAGTATCAACAGCCATGTCAATGAATATAACAGCTTCAAAAAGCGGTTGAGATTAGGAGCGTATGAAAGTGATGTATCGAGTGATTCTCAAAGCCTCAGAGAGATATTGTGACAAAAAAGGCAATGGGTTGAACTCAGGGCTCACTCTTGAGAGGGAATTCTTCGGCTAAAACCATGGACTTGTAGCAGGATAGTGTGAGGGCTGTGATAAGACTCAAACACAGCAGGAGGGCCTAATCCAAACCACCTAACTCCTCAGATGCTGAGCTGCACAACACCATGGAGATGATTAAGCAAGATTCCTCCAAGATAGATGTTTTCGCAAGAGATTACCTCCTGCTGGCGCATATCTGAGAAGCTAGCAAACGGGCTTTGAGAGCTCCTAAACTATATCACCGGTGAATTGAGATCATGCATCCACGCATGGAGGAATTTCTTTTAATTGACAAAACTTTGGTGCATCAGAAACCGAAGAGAGAATCTTATTTCTTAATATCTAACAACAAATTTGATCCTTTTATTCCTGCAGTGAAATGTACTTTTTTTTCCCTGGAAGGTACATAAATTTAAAAAAAAGAAGTCCCCTTTTGTTTTCTGTTTAGAATCTCTCTGTTTTTTTGTACCCAACTAAATTAAGGGGGAAAACAAATCGCTTGCCAGGAACGTTTTTTTATTGTTTTGGAATTTTTTTTTCTACCCTAACCCTGTGAGACTCTTCCACATACACTGAAATAAAGCTGCGGCCCATCAAACTTCATTTCCTCCCAGATTGTGTCTTGTGGGCCTCTGTTCCTGCTGCTGAATCAACATCAGGCAGTCTGAGATAACACAGTTCAGTGTCAAGATTATGTCCTCAAGTGTAATTTTACACAGCCTGCCTGCTGCACTTACCAAGCACAGCTGCTAAGCCGGACCATAATGTGTGTGTCTGTGTGTGTGTTATTGTCTTCACCTTTCACTGTGCTGGAGGTGAAGCGCATTGTGTTATAACAACCAAACCATTTTATCACCTCTCAAAAGAAACAAGCAGAAAAGGGCATTACAGCCTGCGACATCATTGTTTTCAGGCAGTAGTCCATATGCCTGTCCATGTAGGGCCACCAGCTCATACGCTAGCAGCCACTGTTGTGTTTCAAAATGAATTTTCATCTAAAAGTTCAATTTTATCACACATTTGAAAGGGATTCATCAGTTCATTTATGAAAAAGCACTTATTTCCATATTTGGGAGATTCTTCTTCAATATCAGTGTTAGCTGCACTTTTACCTGGGGTTTTTATTCATTAGTTTGGATACAATGGTATTACACTGCTGTCTCAGCCATAGTTTACCTTGTGCTGTTACGCACATTTTTGTCAGGAGTAATTAACCCATATATGCTTAAATAAAGACCAGACATCAATTTGTGTCACAACCTTTCTGATCAATTTGCTCATTTTATGAAAAGAAAAATGTGTGGGTGTTTGCTTTACAGTATCCAAGTGAGGATCATGCAGAAGTAGTTATTTATTAATTGGTAGAAATGAATAAGATGAGAAATCTAATTAAAATGTAAAGCTGCTCAATGGAGTTTTTGTTAGTAAAACAAGTGGTTTTTTTTAAGCAATCAGCATATCCTTGATGTTCATACTCAGCATGTCTGAAAAATGCATTTTATTTTATTTTATTTTTTGCAGTTACTGCTCTTGCAATGTTTTCATGTAATGTGAAATGTGTAGGTAAGAAAATGAAATTGTCTTGATTTAATTCTGAAGCGATCAACATTGCTGCTTTGGACCATGTGACAGGAAGTGTATTTTACTGTTAAACTGAGACCAAAACTTTTCTCTAAATTTAACCACAGTGCTGAAACCTAACTACACATGTGGCATTCAGGAATCTTATGCTGTCAGAATCTTTTCACACGTGACTCACATGCAGTACAATAATGTATTACCCCTATGCTGGAACAAAATTGTCGATGGTGCATAAATTAAATTTGAAACATATCAGTTAATTACCTAGTCCCTTGATTTTTATGAGCGTCACATATATTGCTTTCGTCACTGTTCCAAGAAAATGTATTCATTTTTAAAAATGCATGCATAACAATAGTGCAATTAAGGATAAGTAACAAAATGAAAAGTGGTTTTATCATTAATCTATGAGAATATTGACAAGTACATGAGAGAGTATTGATGGAGAACCAGAAAGCCTGCATGTATCTTTGTATTTTACATTGTCAAGATGTAACATGTAGAGCGTTTACTAATTGGCAATTATATTGCTGAGACGCCCTCCAGAAAACATTTGGATAATAAATAAAACTGCTCCATCCAGCTGGTCTACAGATAGCCTTTGTGAACTATTATAACCCTGTTTATTCAGGTTGAATCCGTCAGAGAGAAAATAAATCCCCTTTGACAGAAATGAACATGTAAAAAATATATTTGATGTGCAGAGGCGATTAAAACGTAATTCCTTCGATATCTTAAGAAAATGTATGCACAGTTTTTCATGAACAATCCCACGTGTCTGTGAGCAATCAATGCTCTTGCAGAAAGAAACAAACAAATTACTGGATATTTCTTTCTTTCCTCATTGAAAGTTCAATATACTAAGATAGCTGTACTGTAACAATACGGTGTGTGAGGTCAGGTTACGTTTAGTCACCAAAAAAACAGTTGGGGTTTTGGTCAAAAACCCGAATAAATCAGTAAATATCTCCTTACTCGCAGAGGAGTAGGTTATCTTATCTTATTTCATTTTATCTTATACATATCTTACCCTAAAGCGAGAGATATCTTACCTATAAAAAGCCAGAGGTATCTTGCGTATAAGTATGCTGCCATAGTTCCGATGTGCTTCAACGATTGGATATCTGTGAGAAGTGTGTGCAAGTGAACAGTGGACAGCCATAGTGTATTTAGTGTGCATGTGTGTGAAGTGCATGTTTGTGTTTGCCTCTGTGTGAGTCCTAAATGCCAGATCCTCAGACTTAATAGCCCCCCATTAAGAAATTATCTCTGGTGCTTTTGTGCCTTTCCACAGAAAACCCTAACTACCAATTAAGTGGTTGTGTGCCTGGATGGCCCATTTGCTTGTTTGTTGGTAATTATGGGTTTTCTCAGTGTTTCTCTCTTCTCAAGCCCTTCTCTTTTTGATTAGACTTCTCCAGAGTATTACAATCCACAAACTCTGTCACTCTTTCTGAAATTAGCTGTCATTTCATCCACATTCTTTTTCTTTTTATGCCTCTGGAGCAAGGAACCACAGTTGAACTCAATTAAAATGAATAGAAGAATCATTTGAATAAGGTTTGCCAGTGACACATTATTGTGTTTTAATTGAACACTGATGCAGTCTGATTCTGCATTGGATACCAAGAGTATAACTGCTTTCCTGATATTAACTGTATTTGGCTGTATATGACATTCCTTTCTTTGTGATAAGAGCTCAAGTTTGAGGTTGTTGTCATTATGTAATAGACTTTATAGAGTCTTTGCACAGCAGCTTATGAATTATTATACTTTTGTACAATTTGTCCTATTGACTAGAGCATTCCAGCTTCAGTCAATTATTTACTGCACAGCTTCCGTTGTACTGCTGCCACTATATAACTTTTTGTGCACCTGTGGAGTCCATCACTTTGCCAAGGTCAATGAAATATTTATGAAAATGTCAAGAGAAAAGAGTCAGCGCATGTGTATTAACAGCACATATCATGACTCCCTTTTTGACTGACATCTGTCTTTGACTATACAATTTTACATACATACACAAGCAAACGTAGACCCTTAAAACTTTATGCAACTGTGGCAAATCACTCGAGGATCATTGCCTCAATTTCTATTTTGTGAAAGGTTGCCCTGGCGCTTGGACGGTCATGGAGAAAAAATATCCGTGTCTTTTTGTTGGGAGGCCACATTGTGTGAAAAAAACAACAACAAAAAAAACAACAACAACAAAAACCGTTACCGATTTCAGAGCAGTGGAGTCCAAATGAAATGTTTGAGAATAGTTTGCAACAGATCTCAGACCATATTATAATTAAATCAATGAAATAATATTTAGAGATTCATTGAAGAAATTATCCTAAAGTAACACTCGCCGTTGGCAGGCTGGTTTTCTCTTCGTAGCTTCCTCCTGATACATCCCTCCACCTTCTGCATCTGTCATGGTTTCTGTGCTGATCATTCTTGCTCGCTTCTGGTCCACAAAAGTGGGAACAGCAGGAATTTCATGCCCTGTCAGCACCAGTTACACAGTGAAGGAACAGATGATCAGAGCTCAGAGGAGGAATGAAAGAGGCACAATATTCTGTAACACAGGCTAGTGTACCATCAAAACTAAAATGCTGCATGAAAGCATGATCGTATCGTGAGATATCAAAGTGGTATAAACATGGTGGTCAAAACATGTTGAAATGTTTGTTAAGTATGCCACAATTACTCATCAGCTGACAATTAGCTGCACAACACTTCCAAAACACATGAAGCACATTTGTATTTTACAATTTTTCATACGTTTTTTTTTTACATTTTTAAAATAAGCTAATCTGAACACCAACGAAGTCTTAAACAACCTGTGACTATTAAAGTATTATTGTGAGGTCATACTGTATCAAATATTTGACACAGAGTCGGTGAGTGTATTTCTTATAAAAGAGTGCTACAGTATTCAAAATGAAAATGTTTTGCGGGTGTACGTTGTATTTCAAATATTACAAATGAGTAAAATTAAATGTGTTCTTAAGAAATAATTAATCAGTGGGATTTAACAGCAACATACATTGTTTGCAGTAGAGCTGCATGAGTTGAATACTGCCTTATGGCTGAGTTGTGTAAGAATTTTTTTGGGGGGGGGGTTTCAGACATATGAACTAAAAAAAAAAAGAAAAAGTATAGCAATCCTCCAAATTTTCTAATTGTGTTATACCTGTAGATCAGTGGAAAAGAAAAAACTGAAAACCCTGGTAATGCAGTATAACAAACATTGTCAATGTGCTGTTTCATGTTTTGACAAATCAATTGAAATCAGCAAGGCAGGCATCACTTATCCAGCTAGTTTCGTGTTGAGATTTTGTTTCTCCCCCTGTGGTTCTTATCACTGGGCTTTGTCTACCACTGCCAGTCAAGGTCAATAATTGTAATTCAGGCTATTCATGCTCATCTTCAGTGTGGATGCCTTTCATGTGGGGACAAGGAGTTGTTTTGAAGCCTGGGAGATGGAGACATGGGTGTTGGGAGGAAGGTCAATTGATTAGGAAGATGCTTTTGCTGATTGGAGCCATCACTCAGTGTCACAATTATCAGTGTCATCAGCTCGTCTGCAACAAATTTTTGTTGCATCCTGGGACAGGCCTACGCTTTCATTGTGTGTGTGTGTGTGTGTGTGTGTGTGTGTGTGTGTGTGTGTGTGTGTGCGAGAGAGTGAGAGTGCAGTCTCCCCACCCTATCTCACACATTCCCAATTACTCTACCTGATTGGATATATGCAAATTTGACCAAAATTAAAAGACACCTGCAAGGAGACTCCTCATGGGACACTTTTTCAAACACACACACACACACACACACGCACACGCACATACACAAAGCTTCAGCTTTAACCTTCATCTGTCCATCTGGTATTGTTATACATGTATCTGCTCTCATTCCCATTGAAGAACTCATGGTTGAAAGGATCTTGGTGTTTAGATTTACGCTCATGAACAAACAACCCATTCGTTTCAGTTCTTAAGCAGCACAGTTTATAGCGCCTCTATTCTCTTGTCTTTTCATGATATGCTCTCTCTCCTGCCATTTACTTTTAATCCTTCACTGTAACTATGCATCTGTCCTTCTTTCTCTGTGGGCAAAGCTGTCAGTTGTGCTAAAATGACCGGTGCTGACTATGAACAGCAGGCACTTCTCTTCCTTTCTCCTCCTCTTCCTCTCCACACAATTATTTTCCTTTATCTACTCTCATCTGCCCCACCACTCCTACTGTCTCTATTTTGGAGGGAGATGCTTAATTCTCCTTCTCTTCTCTTTGCTGCCTCACCTGTATTTGCCTCCTGAGGACTGGTGGTGGTGGTGGTGAGGGGGGGTCTCTTCCCTCTCCCATGGGCAACCCTAGTAAATCTCTCTAAGCTCCGCATCCCTCACCATACCTTGAGATTGAAGGCCACCTCAAAAGGTCATGGAGCAGAACTGATCCTCTGTATTCTCTTTATCCCAAAAGGCTGAATGAGCCTGGAGAAGAGGGGTGGCCTGGGGTGGCCAGGAACACAGGCAGCAGGTGGGATGGGGGGTTGGGCTTTGGAGGGGTGGGTGGGGGTGACGGGGGAGTAGAAAAATTCCTAAATTGGATTTGCCATATAAATGTTTTCCTGCTCAAATTCTTTATGCTCTCCAGAGGACAATTCAACCCTTCTGGAAAAGTAGATGAAAAAAAGAACTGAGAAATTAACCGAGGTGAGGAGGACACATGCTCTACTAGGGCTGCGTATGGACCAGTGCCTCGCAACATGATACGTATCACAATTCAATTTTTATCAAAATGTATGATGATACTTTATAAAATTTATGATATATCAAATTTGAAAATGCAACTAGCTGTGTATAACCTGCATTATCAAATCATGCATCACAGTGTGTTGATAAAAACTGAAAATTGAGCCAAATTTTTTTGTTCAATTTTTTTGGGGAAAAAATATTTGAAAAGTTTCAATGTTGTACACTTTTATTGTTGAACACACTTAATGTGACGTATTGAAAATGATTTTTTTCCCCAATGTATCAATACAAAGGGCTTGAATATTGATACAGCACTGTGAAAAATAATTGTGATTATACGACTGTCCTACCCCTGTCTATTATATCCCTGCTATATTCAAAGAAAAACACAGGACAGACTTTAAGCTTGCTGGCCATAATGCAGTACCAGACAGAATAACTTCATGTAACATTATGTGTGTGATCTGTTGGTCGGTGACATTTCAGTGCAGTGAGGCTTTCACTCCTCCGTCAGTATTCAGCAGCTCAAACAAAGAGAGAGGGGAAGTGTAATAACTCAGGCCCAAAGGAGGAGAGAAGGAGAAGGAATGGTGATGTTTTCCTCTCTGGGGAACCCTTGACTCTGGCCTGGCCAACCCACGGCTCTCAAGCCACAGGCGACTCTTTGCCCGGTTTCATGCGGCTCTTACTTTCTTATCGGAGTTTGTGTTTGTGTTATTTTAATGTGCGCGTTTGCTTTGCTTGAGTTCAACACAGAATTTATGTCAAACACACGTGTGTGTGGAATGAGTTCGCTCTCAAAATGGCAGGGGAAAAATGCACAGCAGAACGGAAATATGAAGATGAACAGAGGACTTTTTTAACAGAGTGGGAGAGTTTCTATTTTTTTGTTGAACGTGATGGCAAGCCATTCTGCCTTATACGTCAGGCATCGTTAGGGCATTTCAAAGCTTCAAATCTTCAGCGCCACTTCAGCTCACTACAGGCTAACATCGACGGGGGATTTCCAAAAAGGACTGAACTTTGCAACCACAAGTTGGTCACTTTGAAAAGTCAGGCAGAAAAACAGATACAGTTTTTCCTAAAAATTACGAGGCACTCAGACAGTAACACTTGCATCATATCAACTGACTTAGAACGTTGCACGGGCCAAAATGCCATACAGTGAAGGGGAGTTCGTTAAAAAATGCCTCGGTGATGTTGAAATCTCGTCTCCTGAAAACAACCAACTACAACAAATGGCATCAGACATCCAACTGTCCCGCCACACTGTTGAACACAGACTATCCGACATTAACAAGGCTATTGAATCACAGTTGCACTCTGACCTTCAAGCATGGGAGTATTTTACTGTCGCGTTAGATGAGAGCTGGGAAATACAAGACAAGCCTCAGTTAGCAATATTTGCACGGTCTGTGTCAAACGATTGTTTGATCAAAGAAGAACTCCTTGATATTGTGCCATTAAAACACAGAACCCGTGGCATAGATGTGAAAGGAGCAATCATGGCTGCATTTGCGAAATCAAATCTGCCCATACCAAAACTAACTACAATAGACATGGATGGGGCGCCAGCCATGATCGGATATGTGAACGGGCTTGTGGGGCTGTGCAAAGCTGACCAAACATTTCCCAAGTTTTGGAATTTCCACTGGATCATCCACAGGGAGCAACTTGTGTCTAAATCGTTGAAATTGGACAACGTCAAGAAGCCTGTGATGGTAATCGTCAACTACAGCCGCACACATGCGCTTAACCACAGACAATCAAGAATCTCATCGCTGAGCTGGACCAAGGGCTTCCAGGTGACCTGCCACTGCGCTGCACTGTGATCCAGGTACTGTCTCGCTTGTTTCAGCTTTTGGATGCTGTGAAACTGTTCATGGAAGAGAAGGACAAGGACTAACCCAAGCTCTCGGACCTCGAGTGGCCTTTTTGGTCGACAAGCTGTCACTTGGACAGACTGAACCTGACCTTACAGGGTAAGTTAAATGCTGCCTGACCTGGTGCAAAGTGTGTTTGCATTTGTCAACAAACTGAAGCTGTTCAAGGCCCATATTCTAAAGGAGATTTGACACATTTTCCCATTCTGCTAAAGGCCAGCAGGCAAGTCACAAGCACCACCCTGAATAAGCAAAGAGCCAGATATGCAACACTGGTTGTAACCTACAAGAAAGCTTTGTGGCCCAGTTCCATGATCCACAACTGAAAAGGCCACAGATTACATTCCACGTCGACCCATTCAATGCTGAGACGGAGTGTTTGAAAGCCCCGCTAGTCACACATGAGGCTGCAACTGAGTTGGAGATGATCGATCTTTGTGAGGAGGACCAATTGAAACCTGCTTTAAGGGAAGGGACCATTGAGTTCTGGAAAAGTGTGCCAATGGAAAAATACCCCAATGTCAAACAGGCTGCGCTTAAGATACTGTCAAAGTTTGGGTCAACATGCGTCTGCGAGTCTGTGTGTTCTACTCTGAAACACGTGAGATCAAAGCATCGATCTGGACTGACTTACACCCATGTGAAGAATTGCTTTGAGTGGTAACAAAGGAATACAAGCCAGATTTGAAGAAGGTTGTTCAAGGCAAGGAATGCCAGAAGTCCCACAAAGTAAATTCATAGGAAAAGAAAACGCTATTGTTATTTATTATATATTTGTTTTGGATTTGGTTGAACTGGGAGTTTGTCTGTGTCAGACAGAGCACACAATGTTCATGTTGAAAATGACTGGCCTGTGGTCTTAGTACTGTAGGAGTCAATTTCTGTCATTATCATGTTGGTGTGTGACATTTACAATAAATCTGGCTGAGCAAAGGTATGTGTGTGTGTAGTGGCGGAGCCTTCGCAAACCAACAACCGAGAATTGCAAATTTGTGACGATGTATCTCATGAATTAGCTCAATAACATACTTACATATATAATTTATCACATTTATTTCACAACAGAACAAGGTCTGGACCTGTTCTGACCTCTGTTGTGATGTGGCGTGGTGTATTAAAATCTAGGTAATCCAATAAATTGATTTTTGAGGGGGAGGATGTTCCATTGGGGGGTGAAATATAAAGAGGCACGGGAGGTTCGTCTATGTTGTAAATTCACCGGGAAGATGTTTTTAGTCGACTCAACTGAGAAATTTCCTCCGTGTGGCTCTTCTGATGCTCTATGTAGCTCCACGTGATGTTCTTATACACATACATGACACTCAGAATGTTGGTGACATGACGGGAGCAGAACTCCAACATCACTGAGGATCCCAAGGAGTCAGAATTAAGATATGAAAGCCAGAATGTCATCATAATGTGATGTCACAGTGTGATGACTGTTCTGTCCGATTGCTGCCACGCCCCTTCAGTGTTGCTCCTGGCTTACTGCTTTGGGGGGTAAGATCAATATCACATGCTAACACAGGAGGACAATAAATACCACACAAAAAAACTTTGTTTTGCAAACTACACTTTCCTCCCTGGGCTGCAGAGCCTCTCACTGTCTTTGAGGAAGCTCAGGTGAATTTCATGTATATCAAAGAACAATTTATCCTACTTTGTTAACGTGAATACTGGAAATACTGACTAGACTTGAAGAAGAATGGCTAAAGACCAAAATGACAAACTTTTATTCAAATTAAAAACAGTTATGGTGTTGAACGTAAAGTCCATTTTATTTGTACAACAGTGGAGCCGGCAGTCATCGCAGCTCCGGGGTGGTGACCCCCAAACTGGGAGAGTGGCTCCAGCAGAGTCCAGGTCCAACATCTTGAGGCCTCCATCCCGAGGTGGGTCCTAGGAACAGCTGAGATACTGCAGGACCCTCAAACTCCCAGGCCTCTGGGAGAGGACCTCGAGGAGGACACGCTCCACCCGTGTGTGTGTGTGTGTGTGTATACCCACACACATCTCTCCATCCCTTTTCTACCTCTTATCCTGTTGAGGGTGGTGGGGGGTGGAGCCTATCCCAGCAGCCTTCAGGTGAGAGGCGGGGTTCACCGAGAACCGAGAATTGTGACGATGTATCTCATAAATTAGCTCAATAACATACTTACATATATAATTTATAACATTTATTTCACAACAGAACAAGGTCTGGACCTGTTCTGACCTCTGTTGTGATGTGGCGTGGTGTATTAAAATCTAGGTAAGTCCAATAAATTGATTTTTGAGGGGGAGGATGTTCCATTGGGGGGTGAAATATAAAGAGGTGGGGGGGGGGGGGGCGCACACCACTTTCTCTAACCTGCAGATTTAGAAAATCAAGATCAGAACTCAAAAATCAGACATCATCATGAGCCATGCTTAGTTGATCTTGGTGAACATTTTATTACTGTGCCAATCGCTCCAGCCAACAGTAACAAGAAAACATCAAAACATGGAGGCAGCTTGAGTGGGTGGCGGTGCTCCTGGTCCCCCTCCATCAAACCCTGTAGATGAGCTCCGTCCCTCCCGCTTGCCTCCTGATCGAGGTGCTGGCGTACCATCGTCCTAGGGTCATCGGCACCTCGATCAATATGCTGAATAGCGCCGTGCCTTCCTCCTCATCCTCCTTGGATGGAACGGCTCAGGCTCCCCAGAAATATCCAGCTCAATTTTTGGGAGAGGCTCTTCACCGCCGTAGGTCACCGTCACCTGGCAGAGGCTGCCGGGGCCAGAGTCCTCCACTGAGATGACGGGCCGGTTAAGCCTCTCCCAGAGCTTGGCCTTAATCTGGGTGCCAAGCTCCAGGCTGTAGGGGAGGAGGTGTCCATACTCAGATCTGTGAGGAGGGAAAAGAAGCAACATTAGAAAGAGACAAAACTCTGGATGGAGAAACAGATTTGGACGTGATTGGAAAAATATGATGATGTAACTGCAGGCTTCTAGAACCTACCTCATCATCTCAGCCACCACCTCCTGATGGATGGCCTTGTAGCTCTCCACTGACATATTATGAACACGCAGTTCCTCGGGCTCCTGAGGAACTGCGTGAGGACGGGGAAGAAACGTTGACGGCACGGGCAGGTCGTCAGGGTTTATGAAGCCTGACGGCTTTGGGCCCAGCACCAGTGGCTTTCCCTTCACGGGACGAGGGGCCTGCTTCCTCCTCCTTCTTGAAGGAGGCTTCTTGTAGGGCACCTGTGGAGAAGGAGGCACATAGAATAGATAGTCAGGAGCAAAGTAACCTCTCAGTCAACAACATGTCAGCATCCAACAAATGAAAACACATGTAGTAGAAAAGCTTGGACAGTTTAGAGATTCTCCACCCATGAAGGCCAGCCTCATGGTGCGTTTTGTAAGGCCATCTGCTCCTGCATTTATGGATTCTATTATGTTCTGAATCATCTTGGACTGACACTCTAAAGCTGGAGAATCCGACGTCTCACCTGGTTGCGGGTGCTCTGCTCCCTCTTCGCAGCACGGGAGGTTCGTCTATGTCGTAAATTCATAGGGAAGATGTTTTTAGTCGACTCAATTGAGAAATTTCCTCCGTGTGGCTCTTCTGATGCTCTATGTAGCTCCACATGATATTCTTATACACATACATGACACTCAGAATGTTGGTGACATGACGGGAGCAGAACTATAACATCAGTGAGGATCCCAAGGGGTCAGAATTAAGATATTAAAGCCAGAATGTCATCATAATGTGATGTCACAGTGTGATGTGTGTGTGTGTGTGTGGAGAAGGGATGGGGTGATGTTCATGTGTGCCCATGTGTATGATGTGGCTCTTGGCAGTAAAATATTTGGCTCTTGGTCTCTGACTGGTTTGCAACCCCTGCCTTAACCTTTTGGATTGTATTTGGATATGTTGGTCCTTATTTTATATGTTGACAGCAAAATTGTTGTCGGACAACCTTGAGTCTTAAGATTGTATTTCAATGTAAAGGAATTGGTGTGCGTGTGTGTGTGTGTGTGTGTGTGTGTGTGTGTGTGTGTGTGTGTGTGTGTGTGTGTGTGTGTGTGTGTGTTCAGGCTATGGATTGAAGTTGATGATGTCAGCTATTGTATCTGTGCTCCCATACATCTGTGTGTCCACATCCACTGCCTCCCATCACCCCTGCATCATCTTTCCCCAGTAATTTCTCCCTGTAATGAAAGTTTCTCTGCCCATCAGTGACTGAAAATGATACTGGGAATATTAATAAGGGGCTCTTAAAAAAGAAATTACATTTTATCAGAGCTGAGATTAAATTAGCAACCACAAGATGTGAGGGAACAAAGCTAATGGAGGTAGATGACAGCATCCGTCAGTCAACAAACTATTTAGGTCATTCCCTACCTGACCTTGTCCCACACACACTTATCATTCTCCCTCTCATACACACACGCACACACACACACACACACACACACACACACACACACACACACACACTCAGATATGATGTGGATCATGAGAGGAAGCATGATTCAAAACCTGCCTGAGCTTCCTCTGATATGTCTAATATCACAATACGTATGCTGTGGAGATGTCTTTCCTTTGAAAGCATACAGTCACACAAGTTCAGACACATTTGATCAGTAACACCCTGTAATTGGATTCTCTTCTTTCATTGTACCTGATATATTTAAATCTACAACAGGCCTGAGAAGCTGTATTTCAATGTACAACTCAGGATTGCCTCAGATGGTGTCAGTAAATACATTTTCCTCATGGCGCGTATCTCTGTAAAACAAACATCCATGCACAGTGTGACCATTATCCTGCAGACGAAGATTTCAATACAATACATTAAAGAGGGTTTGCAATACATTTGTGCAGGCAGAATCATTCAGAAACAGGTTTATCAGAGATAAAGTTAGTCTGTGTATATGAGTCTACTTTCCCATGGAGAGACAATCTGCGGGTTGTAGGATAAAGGTGTATCTGATAAGAAATATATTGTGTAATAGTAAGAAAAATGAGGTGACTTTCCCTTCAGAACAATGGTTTCTTCTATAAATGCCATTTGATATGGACTTTTTATCTCATGCTGTACGTGTCTATCTATTTGCTGGGTGGATCACAGTAATCCTTTCTCCCCCTCACTCGCTTTCATTTCTGCCTATTTGCCTCTTTAATATTTTTCTCTCCTGACACCCTTTCACACAGACTCGCACACACACACACACACACAGGCACACACACACTTTCTTTTTGTCTCCCCAGGTGTGCGCTGGTCCAGGTGTATGTCTTCACGGGAGCTCATCACTGCTCTAATGAGAATGATCACCACTCATCTGTCTTCATCCACATCCAACAGAGAGCACCTGCTACTGTCTGTGAGTGTGTGTGTGTGTGTAAGTGTGTGTGTGTGTGGGGGGGGCATGTAGGTTAGCTTTTGGCTTTATGTCAAAATAGCATTCACTTCATGCAAGCATTAGGGACCCATCAATGGGATCTTTAAGATATTTGGTGATTCAAAACCTGATAAGTCAAATAAAACAAACAAATTAAAAAAAAGACAAGCCTGGTTAAGTCAAGTGGAGTTCATGCAAGTGGAGATATGTGTTGATGATGAGATATGCGTATCATATCACTAAAACTACACATTGAGACTGTGTATCCATTTTATCAGCATCCTTCACAGCAAAAATGGAGCCAGCTCTGTAGACCAGCCTCCAAACACCCGGAGACAGTATGATAAAAGAAACTCCACAGAAAGTGGAGACCGATCACTTTCAGCCCTATAAACCTCAGTGTTACTACTTTAAACACAAATAGTAGTACAGTCATGGAGAGGACAGCAGAAATGATAATCAGCCCTGTAACGTCCCTTGAAAACAACTTGTGACTCCAGAATTGGACCGTTGAACCATCAGATATTTTATTAATTATCACCCAATTAGGCCTATACAATTTCTAGAAAACTGGTGAGTGCAATGGCTGCAAAAAGCCTACAACCTGTTTTAAAATAACCCAGGACCTAAGGCTCCCTCGACACACTAAATAGAACTGGCAAGGACCTCTAAAACTTTTATTTCTCCACCTCTCTAACAGTTGCATGCATCTGCAACATGACCTTTCAAAATTACCTTGACCTTATGGCTTTCCAAAAAACTTGTGTTCAAACGGTCAAAGAAGAAACCGTCCTATTGAGCCTGGGTCTGCTCAAAATTCCTGCCTGTTCAAAGGCAGGTTTTTGTCACCACTGTTGCAGATGTGCTTGTTCATGTTGAACGGTTGCTGTTAATTATTTGAAAGTGTGTTTGTAGACTTACCCTACTTGTGAAGCTTCATGGTGCTATACAAGTAAAACTGACTCTGCTTAAGTCTGACGTGACATTGACCTTTGACTTTTCACAAAAGTTTATTTTATTTTATTTTATTTTTTTTAGTTTCACTGGATGTTTTGAAATAATTCCCTTAAGGCATTCCTCAGAGACGGAGGGACTGACAGTGACCTTGACCTTTGACAAAATCTTTGCAATTCGTTTTTCAATCCCAGTGGATATTGGAGTCAAATCTGAAGAAATTCCGTAAAGGATTCCTTTGATAGCACATAAAATAGAATGAAATGGCTGAAGGCTGGTATAAAAACACACCCTAAAAAAAGTTCAGATCCTTGAAGTTTACTGTCTGCACTGTTCAAGAATGAGACTGAGCCAGGCCCATTAACGCTCTCTCCCTCTGGTCCAGTCTCTTTTCTGTCCTTCAGCCTCCTGCAGCATCTTATTAATCCAATCACTGCTTGCCATCTGTCCTTCTATCATGTCCCTTCACATTTAAAAGTGACGCTCTTCCTCATTGTTCCTCATGATTATCTCACAGGCACCCTTCACCAACCCCATTCCACCTTCCACCTGGGGACTCAGGACTCCTTGCCGGGGCAGGCTCAGACACCCTCCTGCAGAGATCTCTGTCAGGATCTGCTCCAGCCCGAATCGCACCATTTATGGAGACTGAGTCTGCACTCAAAATTCCATATAAATAAACTGCATTGCAGCATATACTTGTGGTTAGGTCACTACAAGTTAAATCACCTTTTATGTAAATGATCTTACCTTACCGTACTGTTTTTAAATATTCTTGAAAAATCAATTAACACCTATAATCGCAATTTTTTGTTTTTTTTTAGTATCTCATTTAATACTCTGAAGCTGGGCGGTCCTCTTTCCCTTTTGATATATTCTATTCAGGCCTGTTTTTGAAAACCTGTTTACTTAAAACTGAGTCAGGAGAGACAGAGAGATTGGATTTACTCCCTAAAGGCTGCATCACTTGGCTATTGTCAAAGTCTAAGTAGATTTTATGTAAAACTCCCAAACCATGCTGTTAGTATTGACCAAACAACAAAATGCTTGTTCATTTTTTTTTCAATCCAATTAGTTTTCTTGTGGCTTTCTGACAGCTCGTTTATATCGGTGAGTGAGCACTGGATGTGTAATTGTTAGTGTGTGCTTACTATTGTGTGGAGAATCTTGTAGCTTTGATTTCTATAGAAATACAAACTGAATGGATTTATATCTGAGATTAATAGGGGAACATAGTGACTGGCTATTGATTTCTCTCTGCGATCAAATTGAATCAAAGCTCACGTGTGCAGCACATGGAGCAGCTTTGCCATCATACACTCTGTGGCTCATCTTATTGGTCCACTAAAACAGTGCTCTCTCTCTGAGTTAACTTGTGGTTTTTAGAGTGTCCAAGACTGGAGCTTAAGTTATCTGGATTCTCCGGAACCATTTTCCTATTTTCCACTTTGGGTCAGACACCCTCTCTATGGAGGTTTTGGCTCTGAACTCCCCTTTGGATAGAAACCATCACTAGATCTGGCCCAGCTTCGCTTTGGCCCATCCCTTAGTTATGCTGCTGCTATAGGCCAGGACAGCCAGGAGACTTCCCATGATGCACTGAGAGGCACTCTCCTCCTCCATCTGTACACATTCATACTATATTGATGCATTTTAGCAACTCTGAAGCTGTTTCTACCTCTAGACCTAAAGAGTTTGGATCCATGCAGATAGATCGTTCCACCATACTGAACCTCCATGATTCTGCTCAACACCCACTTGTCGACAGCAGTTGTTGTTATAAATCTGTATTTTCATTTCTGTGCATACCTGAACTTGTATGATGTTCAATTCATTTTGTTTCACCCTCTCTCTTGCTTCAGGAGTTTATCAGTGTTTGATTGTGATTATTATTTTTCTTTGTCATTTAAGTGACATTTAAAGGTGTCTCATCTACTGATGGTTGTCGTGCAGAACAATATTTTGCTTATGTATGTCGAGTCTGCAATTTAAAATAAAGAACTTGATTTTATGTTACAGGAATTTTAACCTTGCCACTAGGGATGAACCCAAATTTGAAAAAGTCATAGGATAAACGTAGAAAAAATGCTCCTCCTGGACCATCACTTTACCGTGGCGGAGGTGTTTGAGTGCTCTAAGGACCCTAGGAGCTCTGGTAGGATCATCCTAGGTTGTAGGTCTATGATCAATTTCATAGTCGTATCATCTGAACTGCAGCCATATGTTCTGGACACTCGGAGATCCGTCCTGGGTATCTCAAGGCTCTGGATGTTGTAGGTCTATCGTGGTTGACACATCTGTGCAACATTGCGTGGACATTGGG
This sequence comes from Aulostomus chinensis, assembly GCF_037954235.1. Classification (NCBI taxonomy): domain Eukaryota; kingdom Metazoa; phylum Chordata; class Actinopteri; order Syngnathiformes; family Aulostomidae; genus Aulostomus; species Aulostomus chinensis. Next base: position 9,645,331 of record NC_141332.1, on the reverse strand, counting down.
GGCGGTGCCTTTGGAGTGGCAGACAAGGGTGGTGGTCCCCATTTTTAAGAGAGGGGACCAGAGGCAGTGTTACAACTATGGGGAGATCACACACTTCAGCCTCCCTGGAAACGTCTACGCCAGGGTACCAGAGAGGAGGATCAGGGTGATAGTCCTCTGATCGAGGAGGAGCAATGTGGGTTTAATCCCGGCCATGGAACCATGAATAAGCTCTTTACCCTCACTAGGTTGCTGGAAGGGGCATTGGCATCATGTGGGCCACATGTGTTTTGTGGATTTGGAGAAGGCCTATGACCTTGTTCCCGGGGGCATCCTGTAGGGGGGTACTCGGGGAGTATGGGGCGGATGGCCCCTTACAAAGGGCCGTTCAGTATCTCTACCAAAGGAGTGAGAGCCTGGTTCGCGTTGCCAGCAGTACGTCAGACTTGTTCCCAGTGAGGGTTGGACACCACCAGGGCTGCCCCTTGACACCGGTTCTGTTCATAACTTTTATGGACAGAATTTCTAGGCGCAGCTTGGTGGTGGAGACTGTCAAGTTTGGTGGCAGGAGGATGTCGTCTGCAAAAGGTCCTCTTAGCTCCATCAAACAACAACATCCAGCTCCTGCAGGGGCAGTTAGGCAGAATGAGAAGCAGCTGGGATGAGAATCAGCACCTCCAAATCTGAGACCATGGACTGCCCACTCTGGGTCGGGGGGGGGGGGGGGGTCCTGCCACGGGGGGAGGAGTTTAAGTATCTCAGGATCTTGTTCACAAGTGAGAGTAGGCTGGAGCAGGAGATTGACAGGAAGATTGGAGCAGTGTCCGCAGTGATGCTGCAGTTGTGGTAAAGAGGGAGTTTAGCCAAAAGATGTTCTCAATTTACTGGTCAGTATATGTTCCGACCCTCACCTATGGTCTTGAGCTCTGGGTGATGATTGAAGAAGGAGATCATGAATACAAGCGGCCGAAATGAGTTTCCTCTGCAGAGTGTCTGGGCTCTCCTTAAGCCCCTTTCACTAAAACGCGGGTCAACACAGGTTTTTCGGCACTCTGAAAGTGTTGACTCGGCATTTCGGCCCGCATCGACCAACTCGCCGAGCGACCCAGGTGTTTAGTGGCACGGCTTGGCTTGCCTACAGTGTGAAAAAGACAACCCACGTCATCTCAGGTTTCACGCAACCTTCCAGTTGCATCCTGATTTTGTCACTGTGCCGCCTGTCAGGCTTCGCCTGTAGCTTCTTCGGCTCCCTTCCAGACTCGCCAAAAACTCCATCCTCCTTCGCTGCATTGGCGCTCAGACATTTTCCAATCTGCACCGAGTTTGTATGCTTTGCAAAAGAGACAACGTTACAATGCACGCAACGACAACGCTAACGTTCGATTCAACAACGTCCATGTTGACGTTGTCTACCTCTCAGCGTTCAGGCTCACATTTATGTGAAATGATGACGTTGTCAGGGCAATGACGTATAAGAGACAAAAACACAGGCACGCAGCCCTCACAGCGGGTCAGACCCAGGTCTTCTGGAAGCTTGAATGCACCCTAATGCCGAGCAAACGCAGGTCCAAAAACTTGCGTCGACACGCGTTTTTCAGTGTAAAAAGGGTATGAGAGATAGATATCCCGGAGGGACTCAGATGGAAGGAGGCTTCAGGGCCAACCCAGGACACGCTGGAGGGATTATATATCTCGGCTGGCCTGGGAATGCCTCGGGATGCCCCGGAAGAGCTGGAGGAAGTGGCTGGGGAGAGGACGGTCTGGGCTTCCTTGCTGAGGCTGCGGCCCCCGCACTCTGATAAATGGAGGAAGACGAGACGAGAAAGAAAATGTAAACAGATTTTTTTTTATGATCCATAGCATGTCATTTTTTGGAATGGGATATAACCTGAATGCATTCCTTTCAATGTCACTGGATGGATAGGGCAGCTTTATAAGATCAACAATGATTGAGTGAAACATTGATTGAGTCCCATTGACTGTCACAGGCAGCTCACACATAGTTGTGCGACGCTACTTCCAGTCCCAGCTATTCCTTCATCACATAAGCACTCATTTCTTCCATAACATTCAGTCCTTAAACAAAAATTCACCCAAAAAGTGTATTTTCAAGCTGTCATACATGTGGCCTTAACCTCACAAAGACATTGTTTTTCATTTCTGTATCACTTCTTTCTGACTACAGAATGCAGACAGAGTTGGCTAAACATTTTGCGTAAAGCATTTGGTGCCCATAGCAACAAACTCCAGGTGCTCTAGCTTCCTCCCACAAACCAAATAAATGCCAGTGAGGTTAACTTAACACTCTTAATTTCACATATTTGTGAGTGGTTGATTGTCTTTTTTTGTCAGCCCAGCAATAAACTGACCATAGTTTTGCAAAACATAAAAGAAAAATCGAAAAAAAAAGGTTATTTCCCCCAATTATTAAACTTATGCAATGCTTGGTAAATATGTTAAAAATATATGGATTATGTGTGGTATTGTGAGGTACATTCAAATGCTTCTAAAAAATTCTATTTCCAACTGATTTTCTGGTGGGTAAAAAAACATTTCATAATCATTTCAGTATCAAAAATTCGCAGGTATTTACAGATTTTGCGCACTTCAGTTTTCACTGACAGTGCACTGACAAATCCTCGCTACAAAAAACATCTTGGAAAGGTTGTTTCCCCTCACTTTGTAAACATGCTGTTTTACTGTTCTGTACATTGGTCCTCCAGGTATACAACACCAGCACCAGTGGCAGTGACAGTGATGGAGACAAAAGGTCAAGTATGACACGGTGGCTATGGAGTGGGAACAGCAATGAGCACTTTGACATTTCAGGTCCAAATTCGTGCACTGCATCTTCATCCTTTGGGGAAAGTAAATGACATCATGTTCCTTAGATATTCCAGGTGGCAGCATTGATTAGAAAACACTGCATCACATCACACGTGGGAAAAGTTGAGGATAAGGCAGGGTGCACGTGATAGACACAATAGGACTCCGGCAGGAAGGGAATATTTTAGATCATTTAGAAGATTTCTCAAATGGCTTGGCCCATCTTGTTAAACATTCGTTAAATTATGAAATGAATCCATCAAGGTATCTACTGTACGTGATACATGTGTAATATGGCTGCTGCAGAAAGCTTGCAACAGCATGATTGTATGATTGCCTGAATGAGGATTCAGCATATTCAAATCTAGAGCTATCAACTGTTGGCCCACGGGCCACATTCAGCCTGTAGAATTCATCCTGGTAAGCAAGAAATCACAGCGTTCTTTGATAAACCAGCTCTGGATGGATGAACCACTCTGCTCCACGCAGCCTGCTTCAGGGCGGACTGCAGCATGCAGGCAGAAAAGATAGATGAGGCAGACAAGAGTCAGAGAAAAGTGCTCTAAATTAGAAAAGTAGTGAAAACAGCACGGTAAGCAGATCAGTAGGAGTGACAGGAGGTGTTCAGATACACTGCTAAACCTGGGTCACTGGTATTTTTAAGATGCTCAGAGCCCCATGGAGAAAATACTTCCATGGGCAGTTCAGAAACCATCCATCTTCTATTTTAGGAAAGGTGTGGCTGAAACTTATTCCTCTTTGTGAATGAATATGCCATATGCAAGACTGAGGACAAAGTCTTAACCGGTTAGTTTGTTTATTTATTATTATTATTTATTTTATTTGTACAAGAATTTGTATCTGGGCCAAACATCAGAAGACACCAGCTCAATGGAGCCTTTTGTGCAGATTGTCTCAAGTGCCTTACTACCATGTACGCCACACTGACAAATGAATAAATCTGACAAGCATATATGACACCGTTCATCAATCACGCACGAGCGACACATAATTGCTTGGATTAAACAGCAAAAATTGTTCTGATTACTGTGACACTGTATTTTATTATTTGCAGATGATATCAAAGATAAAAGTGAGTGCACAATGATACTGCGACAAGCAGCGCTTCTCTTTGGAAATAACAGCAGTTTGATTGAGAAACATCATCCTGTTTTGTATTCATCTATTGTCAAGGATAAACACAGGAAAAAAAGTAGATGGTTCATTTCACTAACACATTGAATAGTTATAATCACTGTGCACTGTGGACCTGGGCAACAGATATCAAAATAAATGAGGAGTGAGAGTGTGTGTGTGTGTGTAGCGGTAATGAGACGTAGCAGCCTAATTAATGCCACAACTTCAGGGAGGGTGGGAGCAGGAATTACCTGTACTGCACTGTAATGATCCACTGAAAAGTTGTGTTCTACAAAGGTCCAGCCACCTGCATTCGTTTGTAGTGTTTGTGAGCGTCTGTGCTTAAATCAGTTTAATGTCCAGGTGGTTTGGACAGCAGAAGGTCCAGAGGGTGGACAAGTCATGGTGTTTGATTTCAGACAGTGGATTCAGCCATAAGGTAAGACCACCTGCCTCACAGTGAAGTGGGAAATCATTGACATTTAGAGGTGTCATCTGAGGTGACCGGGGGACCCACTGTGCTCACATGAGATGCTGCATCACAATATACATCAATATATGAACACAGCTGGCTGTACTGTACACTGATTCCCTGTCAATAGGCCCCGGCTCAGCAGTGCCTTCACATCTGGAGACATGCATAGGAGAGCTGAGGAGTGCAGAGGATGAACTGAGGGTGCAACTGTGGGAGTGCAAGAACTCATTCAGCAGGAAACTGGAAGCCAAACTCCAACAGAACATTAGCGATTCATTCACGGCAAGAACCAGTGGGCTGCCAGGAAAAGGCGGATGAACTTACCTCTGTCTTCAACAGGTTTATTTGAAATGTTTCACCACTCCACTGAGACGATGAGCTCCCTTCCTTGTCCACCTGTGACAAGTGGTCAGTGAGTAAGCCAACATGGCGAGGATCCAAGTCATGATTGTATGGCCCGGCTGCGCCAGCTAACTATCTGACCTCAATGACTCAAATCAGTGTCCTTCACTTTTCATGGGATGAAGTTGATGGAGAGGCTGGTCTTGGCCCAGTTTAGACTGCAGGTGAAAACATCCCCAGATCCACTTGCAGTTTGCCTCCAACCTTCTCTGGAAGTGAACTATGGCATCATCTGCACCGAGATGTTGCAGCAAGCTCAATTGGAACCGAAAGGAAGCGCCTGCCCTGAGAATTCTTTGATTGCTCCAGAGCTGTCAGCATCATACAGCCACTACAGAGGGAGAAGTTGCGAATGATGAAAGTGACACATTCACTGTTTCCTAGGTTCCAGACTACCAGACAGATAGACTCAGCTGTGCACCTCCAACTGTCAACTCAGTTCTGGTTCATACAATTTATTGAACTTCTCAGGACTGCAACACTGCTGGATGTACAATTGCTGGGTGGAAAGAGATTGGCTTTTGAATGAATTGGATGTCTAATTTGGGACAGGGAGATGATTTACTGAACAAGAGGGACGTATACTTTTTGTCAAAAGGTCAGGATGCACATTGCAGGTCCAACACCTTCGTTTTCCATAAAATACATAGAACAATGATTCCTGAGGACCAATTGAGCTGCTTAACCTTCCTCTTTTGTTAGCTTTCTGTTACTGTTCCTTATGTTAACCGGTCGGTTTTGACCCTTGTCTTAAATCTGCCATAAAATACCCTAAAACCAATTATTTATCATCCAATTTGTTTCTTACCTCTTGTTTATCTTGTTAGGCTTCCTTATCCATGAAAAGATTGGTTTTAATATTTATTTGTTGGCCCCCTGGGTCTTTTTGACAGCATCCCCTTTGTTTTCAATATAAAAAAAAATGTCAAATGAACCTCAAAGGAAATATATAAATAAATAAAAGGTTATTGCATTAACTGACAATTACAGAGGGGTATTAAAACACATTTTTTAAATGTTAAAAAAATACATATTTTTTAAAAAATATTTTTAACTACAGTAATGATGTTTTGAGTCAATTTTGACCCAATTATATATAAGGATAATTAATTATTTATATTAAATTATATATTTACTTCAAGAAAAAGGCAAAAAACAAGTCTTTTTTTCACAAATAGAACTTAAATATAAATACAAAATGAAAAGCAGAAGTAGTAATGATACAACATGGATTTGCAAGGTCAAACAACAACAACCAGTCAGGCAAATCAAGCTAACGGAATGTACTGGTTCCATGAAAACTTGATGTAGCCGTAGCTGTTGATGCTGATGTTGAGGCAGGGCTGGCTGAGGAGGGCGCTGGCGCCGGTGCTCTTAGTGTTAACACAAACAGCTGGTTTTCCCTTTGCTCCATGTGCATCTTGACAAGGGAACATCCTGGTTCCTCAAGAAACGTTCTCTTGTTTTTTTGTTTTTATTTTTTTGGTTGAGTTCCACCCTTCGAGAATGTGGGTCCACAACACAAATGCACTGTACGCAGACACACAACCATTGTCCATCTCCTGGTCATTGGCTGGCAAGCGTAGGTGGTAGTCAGCTTGTCCAGGTTGTCCACTCCGCTTTTGTTTTTGTTATAGTCCAGGATGATTATGGGCTTTTTGTCACGTCATGATGACACAGCTGCATCTTTGTGAAGAGTACATATAAGTATCACACTCCATTTTTTGGGGGGGGGGGGGGCAGTATGAAACAACACTGGTGGTGTCTGTGAGGAAAGTAGATCCCTCTCCTTCAACTGCAACATTTCAGCGTGCAGTTCAGTTCTTTTTTTCTGTTCGTTTTTTTTTTTTTACTGTACCCACGATGGTGAATTTCCCTCTGAGAAGTTCTTGTCGAAGGTTGAAGCTTGTTTAAAAAAAAAAATTGTCACAAGGTATATTATGACCCTGCAGTCCAGTAGACATACTGAGTACTACACATTTTCCTTTTTTTTTTCTTTCGGGGATGCTGCTGCAGATTTGCCTGTGTAAATCCGTCGAGTCTGTGCATAGCAGGGTTTTGACTGAAGCTCAAGAGGTTGGAGGAAGCGGTGGCTGTGGACTGTTGGCTGACAGTGGGTTTATAATTTCATTATTGTTTTATAATCTCATAACTTGATAGAAACTGACCCTAACGACACAAAGGTCATAATTTTCACCAGAGCATCTTCTAATTTAGACTATTTTTTTTATTCTATTTTATTTCAATAGGAGTTCCTGACAAAGTAAAAAAAAAAAATCTTCATGCAATTAACAAATTTATGTAGTACTTTTATGCATTTAAAACCTAAAAACAGTGCAGACCCTAACAGTAGAGGAAGGTCCTCATGGATACATGACGGTTGCTGCCACAGTTTCCCTCCACTTAAGGCTGATGATGTCGTTCTGCCTCCAGAAGTCAGGTCAATATGGTTGTATTTCCCTTTGTGGTTCCAACTGACACAAGCCATCTTTGGCCTCTGTCTCCTGTAGTGCCAGGTGTTTGTCCAGGGGAAGCCCTTCAATTAAGCAATTATCAACCCTAATTACAGCACAAAGAAGAAGGGAGATTTTACCTCGAGGGGCTTCAGTTTTGGCCCTTTACATGTGGTGGCCTAGTGGAATTGTAGATAATCTCCAAGAAATAACTGCAGTTGATTGGTCCGTGTTTTGACAGATTCTACTCTAAACATTCATCAAAGTGCACCCCAGCTAGGTGCTATAGAGTTTCAGTGCAAATGAGAAGCCATTGCACACAATCACTGAATGTCATTTTAGTCTGCTGTTTGGTTTCCATAACTGAACCAGTAAATTGGTGTGTGCATCTATCGAGGCCTGTGCCAAGAGGTTTTCACATGTGGAGAATGTAGAAGGTACCTCAAAACCCTGAGATGAAAGTGCTGTTTACACCTCTCTTGATCTCGTTCTCCTCATCCTTTTCTTTCCATCTTTTTTTTTTCTTTCTCACCAGTAGGTTGCAGGCCAGATAATGATACCTTTACTGCTTCAAAGGGCCTTTTCACTTGATAAGGAGAGTGGAAGCTGTATGTAGCCTAATGCACACACTGAGCTTGTTAAGGTAACCCTGCTCTAGACTGGTGTCCTCATTAGATCCCATACCCTTAGGGTCTTTGTTTTCATGAAATGTAGATATGAGACCTGACAGGACCACGAGTGTGAGTGTGAGTGTGAGTGTGTGTGTGTGTGTGTTTGTCAGGTTTTTTTCTTACTTCACCACACCATCCCGTAGGCAGGCTACTGATCTTCTCCAACAACAATAAATACAGCTGTACTGTGATGCTAATGAAGATGGAAAGAGACTGAGTGAGAGCAAGAGCAAGAGGAGGGGAGAAGATGAAAGGAGAAATATAAGTACTCTTCAACAGTGCTGCAGGTTCAAATGTAATTGTTCCCCCCTTGACTATCACTATAAGGTATCTAAGGTAGAGCAAACAGACTTGCCCCAAGGCCAAACTCCCACTGAGTCTTTGACTCTGATTATGTAATACAATCTCAGGGTGACTGATAGAATTAATCTGGGACTGTTTGTGTGTGAGATAGGAAGTGAGATAAAAAAATAAAAAAATAAATAATGGGAGGTTAGGAGGGGGATCGCTCCCTCCCTCATGGAGGTGCAAAGACAGAACAACGCACACACGCACACACGGGAAAGGTTGAATGTGCTTTGCTGGCAGCCGTCCTCATTTCCGTCTACAGGCAGGACTGAAGTGCCCTATTAGACAACCATTATTGCTGCTGATGGAATCTGTACTGTAACACTGACACAAACAAGATGGAGAGATCTGGGAACCATGCTGAGGCCACAGTGCCAGGACCCTCCAGGGAATGGGTGAGATTAAGCTCTACACCCTCATCGTCACATTCCTCAGCTGGGTCGGGGTGCCTAAGTAGCAGCCGTGTGTCAGCGTGCCGTCTCTGGTTCCCCTGGAGCTAAGACATGTTCAGCTAATTAAAATCTCTCTGTCCGTGTAACCTCCAGGAGACATGGGCAGTAGGAATGTAGAGATGGAGAGGTAGAGTATGAAAGAAATGGGTGGGCCCATCAGTGTCACAGACAGAGGCCAGGTACGCTGGGGGAAGACTGGAGAATCAAGACTTTTGAAGGAGAGAATGGTAAACAGAAATACGGTGCTCTGCCATGGAGAGGTCAGAAACCATTCCAGCTCAGCTCATTCAGGAGTTTACTCAATTTATTTGTCACGGTGGAGAATCAGGAAAAAAGAAGTTGTCGGGTGTGGTGAGGAAGCAATAGATGGGGACAGAATCTTCAGGCTTCACCTGTCTATTCACTGTCAAGAGATGCTATGTGAACTTACTTGTTTTCTTTCTTATCTGATTTCCGAAGGAAGAATGGACTCCAAGGCTGAGCAAACAGAGAAAAGGAAAGAAGGTGGCATGAAAAAGGAGAGCAGAAGTGTCAGGAACAATAGCGATGAAATAGGTGGCTAAGCAGCTAATTAGAGTTAGATTCTCTATGTTTTCTGATTCATTCTGCACAAGGTTGCTTGCTTGTGACCTGACTATTGCCATCTTACAATGCACTCTACTTAGGGAACATGATCCGACCTATGGAAAATAGTAATGGCTCTCAGAAAAGAATGTTTTAATTTAAAAAAGGAAGGTTTTCGTCGACGCTGTTGCAGGATGTGCTTGCTCATGGAGAAGTGTTGGGAGTAAATTCATTGAAGGAGCGTGGTTCTAGACCTGCTCTACCTGTAAAGTGTCATGAGATCACTTTAGTTGGGATTTGGCGCAATACAAATAAAACTGACTTGACTTCATTTTACAGATCATATATTTTGAAGACATACAGTAGTTTAAGATGACTGATAGCTTTCTTGTGCCTTGTGAGTTTTGCTTAAGTTGGTGGGTACCACTCTCATGTCTTAATGGTAAATAGTTCTGCAAGCAGCCAGGTATCCTAGCTTAGTTTCACGGCCTATAAAGATGATAAAGGAAACACACCGCTGGCTCAGGGCCAACCTTTCTCATGCTCACTTTCAGGATTGTTTGCTTCAGTTTTGTTTGTTTTGGTGATGTTTTACTTGCTGTGCGTCAGGCAACAGGAAGTGCTTTTTGTTGGTTTTTTTATATGTGAATGTACTTATGGTGGATCCACCAGATCTATCATGAATTTGGTTCGAAATAGAAGACTTTCAATTCTTGTTGAACCAAGTGGCCAATTTTGATATTTCACATGAGAAAAGGACATTGTATAAATTGGACTCCAAATAGATCTTCTCAAACCTCATAGGTTTGATGAGAGTCCTGGCCTGAAGACTTCCACAAACTGAGAGGTGTCAATTCACCATCAAGATGAGTCGAAATAACAACCTTCTATTGCCTTAACGTGCAGCATTGTTGAGAATACTCGATGCTAGGATACCACATACCGTATAGCAACTGCACGACCGAAGCTGATGAATGCAAGATGCATATTTTGAAACACCATGAAGAATAAATATTAGTTATTACTGTGCAGCAACTACTTACAGGCTGCTCTTAATTAGAGTTTGTCATTGTCCCATGGCTTTGCTGTGGATTACTGTCATCCTTTGCAGGTGAGAAATCTTAAATAGCATGAAATGCCCTTGTTGTGGAAGATTTGAAACTGAAAAATGCCCGTGGCAATGTTTACTCAGTTAATATTCTCTAATCTATAATTAATTAAAATCAGTCCCAGCACCTAACCCTCTTTACTACCATCTGGTTTAAGAGTGTTTCTGAGTGGAAGTGGAAGTGGAATCAATTGATATTAAACTGTAGAATGCAGAAACACTACAATTGTCAGGATGTGGCTGGTTGTCAGGACAGGATGCCACGGTGAAGGCAGTGATTAAAGCCATTAAAGCTGCAGGCACCGGGTTAAATGGGTGCTCTGACTGCTACTTGAAAATTAAACAGGAAGAGAGCATGAGGAAGCAGAAAAGGGGTAGATATATGAAAAGATGGAAGAAGAGGAAAAGATGCAAACGGGAAGGAAAAAAAAACAGTAAAAAACTCGTGGGTGAGCAAAATGTGATTAGTTGTGCTGAAGGCAAGACAGGATCCTACCAAACTCTTAATTGATTTCTTTTTACAGCCGATGAAATAAAAGGTTATGGTGTTCCAACAATAACCTTCCTATCTAAGCCCAGACAGGGGGCTTTATCACACTGTAAAAGACAGAGGCCTCGTTCATCATCATCCCCTGATGTGTACCGCAGGAGCTTCCTGTGTAAAGCAGGAAAGATGTGTGGGTGTGTGTGTTTTTGTGTGTGCATGTGGGTGCAAGAAGACAGAGAGACAGTGAGGGGTAGCCCTTTCTGTGTGTTATAATCACGTGTTTTACTTGAGTTACAAGCTCATTTAATCTCCTGCAGGCACAGCCGTCTGAGAAACAGGAAACCTCTGGCGAGCAGGATCCTGTCATTTCACTCCTTGCTTTAGAATCTCAGAGACGATCGATACAAAGAAAATAAGCAAATGATTTGATAAAATCCAGACAGCAAACTAGCAGGTGCAACTGGTTCAGAGAAACAAGAGGCGATAATGTGTTTCTAATCCAAATTGACAGTTCAAGTGCAAGAACACACACCATCACATAACACTTAATAATATGAACATACGAAGCTGCAAACTCTGAATGAGATCATGCAACAATCTGATGTTATATTTTTTCATTCATCAGATTCAGGAGAGAGAAAAAAAACACAAGAGAAATAAACTAATGGAATCTAACGAAATAGAGATAGAACTGATGTGTTCTATTACTAATATTCTACAATATCAACAACCTTTAAGAGAGGAAAATTATACTCAACATTTACATGTCAAATGTAGTTACACTGCGTTTTCTGATTTTACAACATATTGGACCCCAAACCCAGGGGGTCAAAGGTAGCAGCTTGGACCCCATTCTCTCATCAGTCCTATTTTCTGTGTTGACATGCACCAAGTAGAAGTAAAGCCTATTCAAATGTTAACTGTATTCAACTTAGCATTGATACAACAGCCATCTGGAATTTAAAACTGAATTATTTAAAACTGTAGGAGGTAACGAACATAAGGCTCTAAAATGGGTATGATTAAATGTTGTGTTCTAGTGATGAGCACAGTCAAACTGATGCACAGTTCAACACAGCTGACCTGATGGAGACAAATCTATTTACCCAACACTGACTACAACACATCAGAGCAAAATATTACATCTGTTATGCAGCCATTACATTACATGGAGACTCTAAGTAAGAAGCTAACCCGGCTCTGGAGGGTCTTTGAAAGTTTAGGTCACTTTGGAACATGAGATGACAATTAAAATTCTACTTTCACATTCACAGCAGTTTTAACCCAATAAGATCACATGATGTCGTGACACTGACAGTAGGTATCCTGTTATGGTGAGATCAAATAAAAGTAATTCAAGTATTTTTCAACCAGTGCCCTAGTTTTCTAAAATGGCTGCAGTAACATTTTATGAGGAAGTCTTTATTGTCACATGTATATTAGCAAAACTTGTCCTCAGCATTCAACCCATCCTCTACAGAACTGTGTGGTGCCCAAGGACCAGATCATCCTCCACTTACAGGGATGGTCCAGACTCAAACCCAGGACTTAATCAGGCCTTTGTTTCATCAGGCAGGTGTTTCTCTCCTTACACTACGATGTGATGTGTCAGTGCAGGATAAGCTGATGTGAACTTTTATCAAAGGAATGGAAGTTAAATTCTTTCCCCAACAGCAAGCAAAAATATGAACAAGTGTCTTGTGTTTTGATTCTCCATTGAATGAAATCATCACTCTGATCTGAAATGTATCAGCTGAAAAGGAACGGTGAAGTGTGTGTGCGGTGGGGGGGGGGGTAGCAGTAGACAGACAGAGTTAGCAAGGGAGATGAGAGGTAGACTTCTGAGTGTAGAAGCTGCTGATTGTGTGTGAGAGCTCTCAGGAAGGGTCCAGATATCATCTATCTGTATCATTCACTCTAAAAGCCTTGGGAGAACAAAAGGATGGATGAGAGGACAAGTACAAGTCAATAAAGAGATGGTTGGAAAAAAAATACATCCATGCATGCGTACACACACACACACACACACACACACATACATACACATATATATATATATATATATATATATATATATATATATATATATATATATATATACACACACACATATATATATATATATATATATATATATATATATATATATATATATACAGAGAGAGAGAGAGAGAGAGAGAGAGAGAGAGAGGAAATATCTATAGGTGGATGACTAAAGCTGGGCATATGCTACAGGATAAACTGGGTTGAGGTATCCAATTCAGCCATTCTGATGATCCGGAATGAAAGCTCATCTTGTAGAATGATTGTCCAAGTGATCATGTAATGCGAAGTTCAGAGCCATAATGTAATCTTAAAGTCTGCTAGTGAATTGTAGGATCAAAATCCTGTAGTTTGAAAGGAGCAACGATGGAAAATTGATGAGAAATCCACGAGCCACTGAGAGGGAGCTGAACAGGAAGCATCGCCAAACAAAGGTCAAGGTATCTGTACTTCACTTTAATACTCATTATTTAGGGTACTTTGTACTGTGCTTTTACTCCTTCACATTTTCAAAGAAATAAATAGTTATAGGATTGATTTTAAAATTATGCTGGTAGATTTTAACGCTCTAAATGGATTGGCTTGTCCGTATTCGGCTTAATCAAGCCTTTGTGGGAGCTGCCCCCACCATGTGGGACCGCTAAGCACCCTTGAATCCTTTAAATTGCTCTTGAAGACTCACCTATTCTATCTGGTGTTCTGTTCACATGTTGGTCTGATCCTGAATTGATTTTACTATTATTATGATGACGCAGGGGCAGCACAATGGTGCAGTGGTCAGCACTGTTGCCTCATGGCAAGAAGTTCCGGGTTTGAGTCCCTGCTTGAGCACAGGATCTTTCTGTGTGGAGTCTCCATGTTCTCCCTGTTCCTGTGTGGGTTCTCTCTGGTACTCCAGCTTCCTCCCACAGTCCAAAGACATCAAGAGGGGACGAGGCTGATTGATACTCTAAATTGACCGTAGGTGTGACTGTGAGTGTGAATGGTTGTCTGTCTCTATGTGTTGGTGCTGTGATGGACTGGTGACCTGTCCAGGGTGAACCCCGCCTCTCACCTGAAGGTAGCTGGTATAGGCTCCAACCCCCGCCCCCCCCCCAACCCTTAACAGGATAAGCGGTGGAAAATGGATGGATGGACATATCTGCAAAAGAAAGAGAAATGGCTGGTACAAGGGAGTATTAAGGCCAGGGAAGCAGAAAACGATGAAAGGAGGAAGGTTAAGTGCATCAAGTACAATACCATACCAAGGATCATAATGGACTGAAGTGAAGTACCATAATGCACTGCACTTGCTAGCCTTCAAGGCTTCGCCCATAGCTTTCCAGCAGATGCAGCCAGTTGAAAAAAACAAAAACTAATGCCTGATACTCCATGACTGATTCATACACTTTTTAGGTTACTCTAACGTCTCCAGTAATTTTGCACGATACTGTTAATTAGTTTCTCTATTTTTGAATTTATTTTATTTTTACTTCTAATGTAAATAAACTGCCTAGCTCTTCCTCCCCTGTTTGTTTGCAAGTGCATGATGATTGTCTGCCTACATGTTTGAGATCAAGTCCCTGGAATCACCATTCTCAAGTCTGTTCACCCTGAAGATTAATTCAGAATAACACATAATAAATAAATAAATTGTCTGTATATTTTCAGGATTAAAGTACTAAAAATCTTTCACTCTGTGGTCTCCCACATTTTTAATATAAGTTGAGTGTGTGCCCAGCCTTACAGAGTCATCTTGGGGTCAAAGGGGGATGTGGGGTGTTGAAGAGGAAGGCCAGGTAGCCCGTGACAGAATATGACGGGGTGAGAAACAGGAGTGAAGGATGGAGATGAGAGCGGGGTAAAAGTGAGGATGAGTGAAAAGATTAGTGTTAGTAAGTGAAGAGATGGCAGAAAGTAAATCATGAAGGGCGATTGGAAGGCCACATGCATATCCTCAACACTCAGAAACATACCCGAAGCTTTTAGTCCTCCAAGAAGTAAACTCACACTATATCACATTCGCAAAGTCTCTGAATCTGAGACTTACAGCCTGGCAGTGAGTAGACATAAACCATAACCACTGTTTCCCTCCTACATACTTTTAGTGTTGAAACTACTGAACCTGAAAGGGCCCGCTGTTTATGCAGTCTTCAGATCGACTGAAGTTCCACTTCTGAATTAGTGCTGCACTAGATGTTTTCCTCCACTGATCCCAGAAGTCACACGTTAGTTTCCACTGTCAAGCACATACAGGTGACGAACTAAAGGAAAAACCCTGACTATATTCAATGGAGAGCCAGAAGAATGCACAAATGGTCAATGTAGAGTATCAATCATCCTAGTCCCCATTTGCATGTCTTCGGACTTTAGGAGGAAGCCAGAGTACCTGGAGAGAACTCATGCAGGCACAGGGAAAACGTGCAAACACCACACAGAAAGATTCCATGCCTGAGATGGGGTTCCAGCCCTGAACCTTCTTGCTGAGAGGCGACAGTGTACTGTACCACCGTGTCGCTTCACAATAGCTTCAGTTCCAGTCAATTTCTCATTTGTTTTATACATTCAAATTTCAGAAAATCTTAATATGAAGAGTTTCAAAACTAGAACAAGTCCAACCAGCCAGCGAATGAATCATGACCATAAGTTGCTTGATTTAGTGTAAAAAGAAAATAGGATAATGGGAAAAAGGCAAAGGTACAAGGCCGTGTACATGATTACCTTATGAATTCAGGAACTATCCATCACATAAACCATTGCAAACTATATTTCTGACCCAACATCACATAAAATAACTACATCTTGTGACGAACATTATATTTTTGTAAACCTTACACTGATGAAAATCTAAATATAATGTGAAAATATTTTATGCTTATTGCTGGTAAAATCAGTTAGGGATATCAAGTTTCTGTTGGTTATGCATCACTACACAAGCTCCATCGATAATGGAGATGCAGATAGACGCAATAGCGATTGTCAATCTTTACTTATTTTAGTATCGGTCCGGTGGCAGACATAAATAATGGCTAGCAAGTCAAGATTAGTTTCTTAACTTTTGAGCTGTTGTTAGATCTGTTTTTAGCTGTTGTTTATGATGAAATAACAATAAACAATGGACCTTTCCAAATACCTTGAAAGTAAGGAAAACTTTCACCCTTTCAAATTTGACTTGTTTTAAGAACAAGTTGACGAGTTTTAAGAAAAGTTTGATATCCCACACACTTTAGGCTTATACAGGAGCAGCCATTGTTTCACAACATACAAATTTGTAGTCACCAGATCTCAACCCAGTGTACCCAGCCCGACTCCACCCTGGAGCCAGGCCCAGAGTAGGGTGGGCCAGCACCTGGTGGTCGGGCCTTTGATTATGGTTTCCACCCGTGCCCAGCTCAAAATGGATACATGGGCTCTTCCCCCGTGGGCCCACCACCTGCAGGAGGAATCAGAAGGCCCCAGGCAGCAGACGAAGGCAAGGGCATTGATGGTCTGACCCCCAGCAATGGAAGCTGGCTTTTTGGACATGGAATATCACCCCTCTGGTGGGGGAAGGAGCCGGAGTTGGTGGAGGAGGTTGACTGTTACCAGCTAGATCTAGTCAGTCTCACCTTGACACCTAGCTCTGGTTCCAAAACCCAAGTCCTTGTGAGGGGTGGGACTCTCTCCTTCACTGGAGTTGCTGCAGGTGAGAGGTAGAGGACCGGAGTGGGCTTTCTGATAACCTCCAGACTCTCTGTCTTTACATTGGGGTTCACCCCGGTGGATGAAAGGGTTGCCTCCCTGCGCCTTCAGGTTGGGGAAGGGGTACTGACTGTTGTCTGTGCTTATGTGCTAAATACCCACCCTTTTTGGAGTCCCTGGGAACGGGGGTTGAATGGCGCCCCGACAGGGTCTCAATTCTCCTACTGGGGGATTTCAATGCTCACATGAGCAATGACAGCATTACTTGGATGGGTGTGATTGGGAGGAATGGCAGGCCCAACCTGAACCCGAGTGGTGTTCAGTTATCTAACTTCTGTGTGAGTCGAAGTTTGTCCATAACAAACACCATGTTAAACATAAGGATGTTCATGGTGCACATGGCACCAGGACATCCCAGGTCGTAGGTCTATGATCTATTTCATAGTCATATCATCTGATCTGCAGCCATATGGTCTGGACACTGGTGAAGAGAGGAGCTGAGCTGTCAACTGATCACCATCTGGTGGTGAGTTTAATCTGGTGGCAGGGAAAGATGCTGCGCAGACCTGGTAGGCCAAAACCAGTAG
This sequence comes from Aulostomus chinensis, assembly GCF_037954235.1. Classification (NCBI taxonomy): domain Eukaryota; kingdom Metazoa; phylum Chordata; class Actinopteri; order Syngnathiformes; family Aulostomidae; genus Aulostomus; species Aulostomus chinensis. Next base: position 9,628,139 of record NC_141332.1, on the reverse strand, counting down.
TGAGGGTCTGCTTCGAACGTCTGGCGAAAGAACCTGTCAAGATGATCTTTAATTCCCACCTCTGGCAGAGCTTTGACCGCAACCTGGGAGCAGTGAGGAGCATTGAGTCTGAATGGACCCTGCTCCACTCCGTCATTGTCTAGGTAGCTGCTGTGAGCTGCTGGCCCCAAAAATCTTTGGGTCAATCGCGGCGGTAATCATGGAACCCGCTGGGGGACACCTGAGTTGAGGGGCGCCGTCAGGCTGAAGAAGGAGGCTGGTCTGTGTGTCTCCAGAGGCAGCCGACTGGTATCGTCAGGCTAAGTGATGTGTGGCCATGGCAGTTGCCGAGTCAAAAACTCGGGCACGACCCGGACCCAGCTAAGCAGAGGAGGCCAATGACGACAGAATTCAACCCAAGGGATTTCCTACAGGAGGTCATATTGGTCACCTTTGGACCGATTTGCTAGACAGAATTCTTCTTATAGTCATCATTACAGCACCAATTTAGGGAATATCTTTATGAATAACTGTGTTTATCCCTCCATTAGATTTTCAGTCCAAGAATCTCTCCCAAGACACTTTGAGGTTCTTCTGGCATTCAGGGGGGATTGTCAACTTATGAAGGAAACCACTTTCTGTTATTTGTCACCTGTCTGACAGTAAGAGTTAAGAGTGTCACTCTTCATATATGGTGTAGTATACTGTTATCAAGCAGTTCTGAGGTGTGTGGGTAATACAGTGACAAGCTGACACTTTATAAAATGACGTCACACCGCAGTTTAGACACGAGCACAAACAACCACTGGTTCATCTGTCATCTATGATAGAAACACACACAACAGCTCAGAGGCAAAGCGAAACATATTTTTACCCAGTAAGCCAAGAAAAATCAACACAAATATTATCCATCTGCTAAAATGCATTGTAGGTTCATCCACTCAGAAAGGGCCTGCAGGTCAGAGGTCTGAGAGTAAATCCTCAAATTTATGCTTGGCTAAATGGAGCATTATGCAGTGTTTGGCGTAGCTAACTGGGGGCTTTTACTGAACATCTTGTCCTTTTGCTAATCCTGCCAAAAGCAACCAGCCAGGGAGAGAAACAAACTCTGACCACCAATACATGCAAACCCTCACAGAGATGTTGGAATAAGAAGTGTGGAGCCACATTGACATGACATACACACATGAAAATGCATGTATGTGCGTGTTCATGCAGCAGAAACATGCAAGCAAGGACACACACACACACACACACACACATACACACCACAAAATCATTCTGACCAATTTACAGCGATATTTCATTAAAACGCTAATAAGGAACAACAAAAACGTAACTAAACTTAGTCAGGAAATGCACTCAAGGGCAGGAATTTCATGGTAGTTTCAAACCTTCAAATGTATCGCTGCTTCTGCAGACTTTATAGGTCAGGACTTCTGTTTCTCTGTAATTGTAAGGTTTCTTTTGGCTTATTTTAACTGAACTAAAAACCTGTTTTTTGAATTGCTATATAGACTAGATGTGGCAATCACAGAGTGCTCTCGATACAATCATAAAATCGTGAAAATGATGAACTATGACACTACACACACACTACATAGAGCCTATATAACACCTACAGAACATAGTTTTAAATAGATGCTTAAGTCCTAATCACTGCTATAATGTTCCTCTCATCCACACTGTGGTAAAAAGGTGGAAGTAAAAAAAATCGAGTCCACACTGTATTTCCATAACAGTACATAGTAGAGTACAGTGAAAAGAAGCTTGTACCTTTTTACTTATTTACAGATTTTCTGCCCAAATTCAATAAAGCATGGGAAAGCAAATCATACATTTTTATAATTGCATGATTTCTATTCATTAGACTAAATCCCCATGTTGCAACCAGCAAGGGATACTGGAGTGTTAATGGATAATAAATCTATATTTAAGGATATAGGAGAGTGGAAATCCAATTTGTGTCAGGGCTCTCCACCCGATCCCCATTTTTATCCGTACATGCGGCTGGCTGGGGGAGTAATCGGCTTTGTGTAATAAAATGATGATGATGACTTTATCTGACATTTGTAAAAGGAGGAGCCCCAGATTTTCAGTAGGTCTATATTATCAGACTCTATCCAGTGAATTAATCCTCAGTGAGAGTGAAAATGTTGTTCTGGGGAGTAAACACAGGGGTTATACTGAGGTGAATGACTGCAATGTGTTCGCAGAGACTTGTGTTTGCTTTGTGTGAGCTTCATTCTGTCTCTCTGTATGTGTGTGTGTGTGTGTGTGTGTGTGTGTGTGTGTGTGCGTGCGCACGCATGCACGCCAACATGTTATCGCCAACATGTTATCGCCATGTTCTCCGAGATCCTTGACCTTGCCTCTCTCACCTGCGAAGTAGTGGGTGATTACATACCAGGGGGTCAACTTTATCTCCATGAAGGAACACGGATACCAGAAATACACTCAGAGTACTTCTCCAATACCTGCAATAGATGAGAGGAGATAAACATCAGAAACAATGTAACCAGCTCGCCATGTGAATTGTCCTATAAAGCTGGATTCTCACATGAATCTCAACTGATTCGACCTAATGATCTGAGGTCCTCGCATCACAGTCCTCTGCTTCATCCCCTTCAAAGCACATCAAATCTCGAAAACGAGATGCACTGGCTTCTGTTCTGATTCTGCCTTATTCTATGCAGGATTGCACACGCTTTGGTTTCTAGTACTTTCACAAGGGCCAGATTCAATTAGTGTGGCTGTGAATTAAGTGAGCCTTTAGGGGTTAAGGTCTGTCATGTCAGATGGATCTGTTTGGAGAATCCCCCACTCGACTGTCTTGCAATGCGGGAGACACCTCAGAGCTCATCTCAGTATTCCCTTCACAAGCCCATTAAATAAATTTGATCTTAGAACCTTCAAGACTCATATAGGGAGATCTCAGAACTCCCCTTTTCCCACTGGGGTAAAGCTTACAAGCTGCCCTGAAACAGCGTTATAAATGCATATCCTTATTCTGCTTAAGAGCTCCTTATCGCTGCGAGTTCCTTAAACATCAGGGAATTTAAGTGCACATATTATGATGGCTTGAAGTAATTTCTCATACATGTTTACTATGCTTATATAAGTTGTGTTCAATATTAGAAGAAGATCTACTATGGTAATATCTGAAATAATATGACAGATTGGCTGGATGAATCCTTGTTGCTTTCATTAAAATGTATGTCAGCTTGTACACTGAACAAGGTGTGTTGCAACATCTCATGGAAACGCCTACATTATCATCCAAAGCCCCTTTCACGCTGCACCAAAACCACGGGTGAACATGGGTGTTTGGGCACTCTGAAGGGGTCGATTTGGCATTTTGATCCGCGTCCACTGACCCTCCGAGCCACCCAGGTGTTTAGCGGCTCGCCTCGGCACGCCTGCAGTGTGAAAAAGGCAACCGCATTGTCTCTGGTTTCCCACGACCTTCCTGTTGCATTCTGATTTTGTCACTGTGCCGCCTGTCAGGCTGTCATTGTGGAATCTATGCTTGGGAGCCCCCACCAACCAAGGAACCCTAACGTGAACTGTGCAAGCGCGACCGTGTTTATAAAGAACTTGTACAGCAATCTTCACATCTTTTTTTACCGATTATGGCAGCGTACTGGCAAGATCGTTAAGTCTGCGAGCTGCTCATCATCCACGGTGTAGAGGAGATCCGGCGGCAGATTTCTGGAACCGTACGAGACACTGAGATTTAAGGGAACATCACCGGCATTTTGAGACACGGCGCACTTTTATGGGTAATGATGACGTTGATGATGATGCACGAGAGAAAAAAAACACAGGCACACAGCCCTCACAGTGGGAGCTCAGACCTCACAGTGTCTGCTGGAAGCTTGAATGCGCCCTAATGCCGAGCAAACATGGGTACAAAAACCCGCTTTGACACGCGTGTTTCAGTGTGAAAGTGGTATAAGAGGAAGATTAATTGACAAGTTCTTGTCTGCTGGGTTTTTAGAGATGACTTCTTTATGAACCCATTACTACACTCTGAAACTGAAGCAGCCATCCGAAGGAAAAAAAACAAAAAAAAAACAAGGCAGAGATATCAGCGAAATATCAAGGGGAAAACACCCATGTTTGCTGTAACATTTGAGGAGAAAACAACCATCCAGAGAAAAAAAGATTTTATCTACTACAGTTAGTGTGCACAGTAAGTTAGGTACTGTATTATTGAATAATTCTTCAGAAGGGCAGTAGCAAGGACTGTCCCATAGCATCATCTTATTCAGTATACCAATGAAAACCCTGAAAAAAAACAAAACAGATTCAAACGTCACACTTAGGCTAACCTTGAGTCTCCAGGGAAACAATTGGTATTTATTTGCTTAATCATTTATGTTTTGGGCTTAAACCTTTCTAGGTTCCAGTAGGTCGCCCAACTATGCGTATATGACCATATCCACAGCAGTCATGTGCAGCAGTTTTATTGGTACTCCGCCTCTTGTTTGATCTTCTTTAAGTCTTTTGGTCGACATATTCGCCATTACAAGAAATACCATTTGGAGCTTGTTTTGATTGAGGTTTAAGCTCTCTACTGGAGCACTCAGTATGATTCCATTCTTCTCTTTCCAAGACACAGTTGTTTTTTTAGGAAAAGTGTAAAACCAGATACACAAACAAGCAAAATCTGCCTGCCTCACTTCAAGGCATTCACCAGGAAGCAGAGACCAGACAGGATACTGCAGGATGTCCCAAATGGATCCTAGCTTGGGATCATCAATTGGTGAGGTCTCTCCAAAAAATACCATGTCACGGTGAATTGGTGGTTAAGCCAGGTGTCCTATTTCAGCGATGGCATTCAAAACTTTTCCTCCATAATACCACATGTAATCATACACAGTAAAGCTAGCTAACTTGTCAGACCAAGCAATGGTATTTGTACCATGAGCAACAACTTATTAGCTATTAGATTTTTTGGCCTTGTAAATATGACTGTTGCATGAAAAGCAAATTCTACAAGAGTTTTGTATTTCCCCATTTTTACTTAGAAAAATTGCATAATTTTATGAAATGCCACTTGACATTAGTTTGTATATTTTTTTAACTTCACTTGAAAATGTGAGCATAACTAACAATTATCAAGTAATTTGTATTAAATGTATTCATTATGTGTTCAATTTTTATATTGCTAGTAAACTTTACTTTGCAAACCTGGCAACCTCATTCAAACCTGGCGAGTGACGTCACCCACAGCGCGCAATATCATGCCAAGAAGCAGTCATCTTCGTTTTTTCATCCGAATTTTCAAGAGAATTCTTCTGTGTTCGTGTACGTATTTTTGTATCCACTTTGTCGTTTTAATCTGTATGGCTCTCCAGTTGGACAGAATTTAAAGCAAATGAATAAAGGGATTAATGAATGGCTTTTTAATTCTTTGACTTACCAGCTTATGTCCTGGCTAGCAAACATATTGCCTACCTGAACAGTGGATATAATACCATGGTTTAAGCCTGGTTTCAACGGCTGTTATGTCCTCAACGATATGTGTAAATAAACCATCCATTGTCTTCCGCTTATTCCTACATTAAGGGTCATGGGGGGCTGGTGCCTATCCCAGTGTCAACAGGCGAGAGGCGTGGTTCACCCTGGACAGGTCACCAGTCCATCTCAGGGCCAACACATAGAGACAGACAAGCATTCACACTCACAGTCACATCTACAGTCAATTTAGAGTATCAATCAGCCTCGTCCCCTCTTGATGTCTTTGGACTGTGGGAGGAAGCTGGAGTACCAGAGAGAACCCACACAGGAACAGGGAGAACATGGAGACTCCACACAGAAAGATCCTGTGCTGGAGCCGGGACTCGAACGCGGAACCTTCTTGCTGTGAGGCGACAGTGCTGACCACTGCACCACCGTGCTGCCGTAACTCTATCTTAAATCCATGGACCGCTTTTATCGTGTAGCTTTTCGTGTAGCTCCTTGGCAAATGGCCTGTGGACAAGCTGCCTCATAATTTTCTGCGTCAGGGTTGACTTTCACCGCGAGTGGGATTTTGACTTCTCTAAGCTGTGTATGAAGCCTCGAAGGAAAACACGGACGTTTGTTTAAATTAGTGTTGCTAATGTTGGTTGTGCGAAACGACCCAGCTGCTGCTTGCTAAAGAAATCCCGCAACAGAGCAGCACCGCACCGGATGAGGGCCAGGGGACCAACCGAAGTTTGGGCATAGCAGAGCCGATAGTATGTGGTGGAGACGAGGCATGCATTTTGGAACGCTTGATATTTAGGAAGTGAGATTTTATGAATACGAATCCTTTATAAATATTTTAACAGCATTAAGTACTTTGATTTGGCATTGGTACAGTTACATTGGTTACATGATTGTAAAGTCTTAGTGTATGATTTGTATTTGTTACAGTATTTTCTTCCTTTGGCCCCAAGTTGCAGTGCGTTGCAACAGTGCTATCTTAGTGGATGACTCCAAGTTCTGCCTCAAGCAAAACCTTTGGCTCTGCGGAAAAAAAAAAAAATTTTTTATTGCTGTCTACTTTTCATAAGCTATAAGAGAACTACTGTTATTGTTTAAAATTGTGTTACTTGCAGAAAGTAAACAAAAGAGTAAGACAAATGTTTTATTTGTTCTAGTGATATATGGGTGTAGCCCCACTATTGCTGGCATTAAGTTGATGTACTGTACTCACACTTATTTTGATTTCTGTTTCACAGCCCCAGGAAATGTGCTCCTGCATTTGATCTGACTGGCTCATGTAAGTCTTTTGCTTCAGGTGCCTTACATTTTTAGGTTTAAGTTGACTTAATCTTGCATTAGAATAATTGTTTTCTGAGGAGTTTTATTTTATTTTTTAAATATTTTACTTTCCAATATAAAACTTGCATTTTATTGGGCTTTTCCTGATACAGCTGATAGATGTAATGTTCATGATACAAGAATTGTGTCTTAACTTGAACCTTGCAAATGTTCTGTCATTTCATAATTCAAAATAAAAATAAAGGTGGCTGTGTTTAAAAAGAACTGTTTTGCTTTTTGTTGAGGCTCAATATGCTATGGACAAATTAATCTTAAGTTATGTAGGATAGGTAAATGTTACTTGAATATAGTCTGTAAATAAATATCAGAAAAGCTCATTTAAAAATATCCTAAAATACCATTTGCTTTAAGGTGAGATTTTCAGTTTGATACAAACTGAGTCTGATTAGAAGTTACTCATAATACCAGAGTCAAATTTCATGACAACATTGATAAATACACCTAAAGGTTACCTGAGTTATTCTTGTATGATGAAGTCACATCTGCAAGTAAAGTTCACTTGAAATACACCCTTGTAGAATTTACTCAAAATTTCTGCGTAAAAAAACATATGATAGTCATTCAGAAGGCTTACAGTTGTTGTATTTCTAGCATTGTAAAAAGTGACAAAAAAACACATTTGTGACCCTGACCTCCTCTGCTATTAACTTTTTTTGGGCTAACTTACTCCGATGTAACCTCTTGCCATAGTAGCTAGTTTTGGGAGCACAGTCTGAGGGGAACAGGTTTTGCATCAAGCTGCAGCTGAATGGAAGAGCCAGTGCTTACTCTGTAAATTGTGAGGTCTCACAACAAAGAAAGGGTGCTGTTCCAGCAGCTCAGGTTGAGAGTAAAGGTCACGGAATGCATCAAAGACAGCATCTAGTGACTTGCTGTGGGAAGTAAATCAAACAAAAATGTGATTCAAAACAATTATTTTGGCTTTGTCAATCTTAGCATCACAATATTAATTTGAAATACACAGGTTAGGTGCGTAAAGAGCTGTTTAAGTTGTGCAGGCAGATCTCCCACCCTATGACTCAGTGTCACCTCCCTGACATTTCTGGCTGTAGTTCACTATGGTGGAAGAAAAGGACCAAAAGCTATGAGCAGGCTAAGAAGCCAAACCAATGGTGACATGTTCTCTACAGCCACGTTACTGGCTCAGTGTACAACAATTGCCATGACAACATGGAAGGCTATGGAAATATTTTGGTGCGGCTTGGCTGTGTGACCAGTACAAACCCCATGTGAAGAAGAGTATTGCAAGGGGATCTGAGGCTTCCAGTCTCTGACCCAAATATGAAAAGTGTTTGGAGCTCCAATGTTTTCACCTGCACTGTAACATCCGTCACGTCACCATTAAAACATTTGAGCTACAAATTCAGCCCACCTGTGTTCAAGCACTCTAAAATCATTCACTCTGTGCTGAATTAGAACACAGTAGACAAAAGAAAAACTGCAACTGTCCTCCCTGCTGCTGTTACTATTAAATGCTGTGTTCAAGGTCAAGATACTAAACTGTGGTGCAGTTTGACGACACATTGATGCAGCACAAAGAGCAGAAAGACAACTCCTCACCTACTTTTTTTTAAAAAAACTGTTTCCTTGAGTGTCAAGAGGGAGAGGGGTACATGATTTAAACTCTACACTCAGAATTATTTTGAAACTAGTCCTTTTAAGCTCCTGATATGAAGCTGTACAAGATCTGTTGTTTCTCAAACTTTCAAAATCAATCTTGCTTCCCTGTTCACTGTTGAGTGGATGGGATTGGACAGAGGAAAGTATTTTGGTTTGAACCAGCGCAGTTTTTCAAGCAAGGGACACATTGCTGCCGGTAAGCAAACAGTATGCACTGACCCACTGAGGAATCTTCATTAGAAATAATCTTAATGGGAATAATCCCATTAACCTGTGTGTGTGTGATGGACAGTGCCACACCTACATCAGACCTCTTCCTTCCTAAGGAATAAACTCGTTCACTGAAAAATTTAATGAACATGATCACAGTTTAAAGCTTAATTTGCAAACCTATGCTTTCGGGTGACACGGTGGTGCAGTGGTCAGCACTGTCACCTCACAGCAAGAAGGTTCCAGGCTCCAACACAGGATCTTTCTGTGTGGAGTCTCCATGTTCTCCCTGTTCCTGTGTGGGTTCTCTCTGGTACTCCAGCTTCCTCCCACAGTCCAAAGACATCAAGAGGGGACGAGGCTGATTGATACTCTAAATTGACCGTAGGTGTGAGTGTGTCTATTTGTGTTGGCCTGGACTGGCAACCTGTCCAGGGTGAACCCCGCCTCTCGCCCGAAGGCTGCTGGAAAGGCTCCAGCCCCCCCACAACCCTTAACAGGATAAGTGGAAGAAAATGGACAGATGGATGGACCCATGCTTTATCCTCTTGTAACTAACAGGGTTTGAACTAGAAACCCAGATGTTGGTGCTATGATAAAGGTAGAGTATTCACGACTAATCTTACTAATCCAGTGAAAAGTGCACCAACAGAATCTCTGTTTGGAAGTTCTTCAGTCCCATGAGTGCTCTCACTCCTCTATGTAGCCGTAGCCCCCCTCAAAAGGGCTCCTTGTCTTGAGTGATTGTTTGACTTGTGAACGCAGCTGAAAACATAGCACAGTCATGTGTTTGGTGATTATGTAAGGCAGCATTGTGGTGGTTAAATGAAGTTAGAGAAACTCGGAGCAGTTGTTAAGCTACTAATAGCATGAGCTACCTGGTGCTGGTTAACACATAACCAAAGTGAACCAAGGTGTTTATATGTTTATTTCACTCCACGACTTGTTCCGATGTCTTACAGCAGAAGTGGAAAAATATGCACCTCAGAACATTTTTGTTTTGTTAGATTTATAAGTGTGAGCACAGAGAGTCGGAGAGAGGCACTTCTTTTTTTTTTCTGCATACACCATTATTTCCCAAGTGTTTCTACCTTTTCAGGATGTTTTATTTTTCTTTGAGACAAATTTAGTCATGTCTCATCTCATTGTCCACCCATAAGACATCAACTTTCTAGTACACCAACACAGTGGATGTGTACCACCATCTTGCTCCTCTCACTCCAGAAGACTGCTATGCTCCAGCAAACTAGTCAAGACAAGCCATGAATAGGGCATAATTTCTTAATTAATGAATTTGATAATTGTTTATTTAAAAGAAGGTATTTACTGAATATTTGAAACTCATGACCACTCCTGACTAACTTCCTCTGTGGGTATAGCTATGCGCCTCTGTTTGCTGAGTCGTATCTGGGGAAAGCATATATTCATGGTAGAATGTTGGCTTTTAGGCAAACATCAAATGATTGATCAACTTTTTCCACAAAATACTTCTACATTATTATTTTTCTGTTAAATCATTAAATATCTTGAGGCTTTAAAAATGGGAAAGAACACATTCCAGCATGCTTTGTTTTAAATTCAGCACTGCATAGATCAATAAGTAGGGACAGGGACAAACTGTATTTTAATGGATTAAATGAAGATGTAAAGGTACATCTCAACATCTTAAGGCATGAATGAACTACTCATCCTTGTAAAAATTTCTCAATAATGAATTTTGATGAGTAGAGATGAGTTCCTACAGTATGAGTTAATCAATGCGAGGAGTGGGTCTTCAATCAAACAATTGATACACTGTCTTTAGAAATTACTCAGCATCAAAAGAACCAAAAACTCATTATAAGAGACGTATTGGTGTGACATGAATTCAAGATGCAAATAGCTTTAAAGAAAAGGTCAAGACGGACCTGGCTTGTCCTTGAGTGTTAAAGGAAGCAACTTATTCTGTTAATAGCAGGGTTTGTGGTGAAAGGATGATGAGGGAATGTTGGAGACCCAACTGCAGACAGTGTAGGGCGGTGCACCAAAGAGGTTTATTGATAATGACCGGGAAACTTGAGAGGGGAGGCTTGAAGACGGGAGAATGATGACGGGAGAATGCGAAACGCAGAAAAACAAGAAGGCACACCAGACATGAACTAACGCATGTTACAAAAACTTAATGGAACCAGCACGAACAGGGGAAAACACAAGGGTTAAATACAAGGAGGAAAACAAGACATCAACAATCACAGGAGGAAGGTCAGGAAGACAGGACATGACTACAAAATAAAAAAGGAAGCGCGAGACAGGGATCGTGGGAGAGCCAGCCCAACAACAAAAAACTACACCACGGTGGGTGGAGGGTGGCCAGGAGGCGAGAAACAGTGAGAAAACCCCACTGAATGAAACAGAAAAATACTCACGACACCCGTGGGCTGTGCCATAACACAGAGTCAGAGGGGGCGGCCGGGGGGCCGCGCAGACCACGGAGAGTCAGGAGGGCGACCAGGGGGCAGCGCCACAAGGCAAAGAGTATCTGGGGAGCGGCCCGGGGTGCCGTGAAGAGCCGCCAGAGCAAGAGAGGCGTCCGCCCGGATCCTCCTAGCGGGAGCAAGAGAGGCGTCCGCTCGGAGCGGGAACAGGAGAGGCGTCCGCTCGAAGCGGGAACAGGAGAGGCTTCCTCCCGGACCCTCTGCGCCGGAACAGGAGTGGCTCCCGCCAGGACCCTTGGCGGCGGGGAAGGTGTAGCAGCTGCTGGGCTTGGGATGAGGGCTGGACCTGGCTGCCTAGGAGCATGAGGGCGGCCAGCCTTTTAATCTCCGTTAGGCCGGGGAGGTCCTGGGCCTCCCGGATGGGGGCCGAGCCGACCTGCGGGCTCGCTGCACCGAGCGAGGACCCCCGAAAGCCAACTGGGTGCCCGTGAAGTCCCCCCCCCCGTGACTCTCTCTCAGTCCTTTGTGCCAGACGGCAAAAATATTCAAAGAGCGTTATCATGGGGGGGGACTGTCCGCTGGGTCTGTCTGCTGGGTCTGTCTTGATGGTTCTATTCTATTAAGAGCAGGGTTTTTGGTGAAAGGATGATAAGGGAATATGGAGACCCAATTGCAGACAGTGTAGGGCGGTGCACCAAAGAGGTTCATTGATAATGACCGGGAAACTTGACGACGGTAGACTGGAGACGGTGACGGTTTGACTGGAGAATGCGAAACTCATAAAAACAAGAAGGCACACCAGACATAAACTGACGCAGGTCACAAAAACTTAATGGAACCAGCACGAACAGGGGTTACATACAAGGAGGAAAACAAGACACAGGTGGTGCAATTACCCAGGTGAGACACATGAGGTAATCACAGGAAGAAGACAGGACATGACTACAAAATAAAACAGGAAGCACGAGACAGGGATCGTGACATAGTCCATTCTGTGGCCACAAAGATACAAGGATTTAAGGTTGCAGTACTGGCTCTTGTAGTATGATTACCTAATTAAGGTACTTTTAAAAGCAAAGGCTGGATAAAAAGAAATGAATCTGCGCTTGATTGTGCTTTCCCTGTGAGGTATCTCTCTCAGTAAACTGTTTTCAACATTCAAATTAAAGTATGTGGCTTTAATTCACTTTTTAGGGCCTGAGCCTGAAGGTACTTCAGGCGAAGACCCTATTATTTAAGGTTAAAATTCAGTTGCGACTTGTTCAGTTTGTGTATTTTTAATTATTTTAGGTTTACTGGCGTTAGTTTGTTAGTCGGCAGGAAAACTCAAAGTGTTCATGTGAATACAGTTTGATGAAAACTTGCAAAATGAAGCGCTGAGGAACAATCAGTTCAGTTTTGAATTAACTATAGATAGGCTCCACCCCCCCCCCGCGACCCTTAATGTGTAGGAATAAGCGGAAGATGACAATGGATGGACCACAATCATCATCATCATTTTTGATCCATCGCCGTCAGCCAGATCACAAACAACATGGGCAGCCTGTCCACCCTGATAAAACCATCCATCCATCCATTCATTGTCTTCTGCTTATCCTGTTAAGGGTCGTGGGGGGGTGGAGCCTATCCCAGCTGCCTTTGGGCAAGAGGCGGGGTTCACCCTGGACAGGTCGCCAGTCCATCTCAGGACCAACACATAGAGACGAACAACCATTCACACTCACAGTCACACCTACGGTCAATTTAGAGTATCAATCAGCCTCGTCCCCTCTTGATGTCTTTGGACTGTGGGAGGAAATCATTGTAAACCGAGTAAGAAACTGCATTGACTTTTGAAGTCTCACCTCATTGAAAATGTTGGTAAAGGGAATTGGACACCATGACTGATAAGTCCATCCACCACCCTAACCTTGACATTCTGGGATGCAAACATGTCATACGTTCATCTCAGTCTTTCTGCCAGACATGAAATGTAAAAATGCCCCACACTGTTCAACATTAAGCTGTTATTATTATGTCTGATATAATGTTGTGATTTCAGCTACTGATAAATAACAGAAACAAGCATGTGTGCTTGTGAGAATAATAGGCAGGTCAGTTGAGAGTAGTAGGTGGTCCAATCATAAATCTCTGATGGTATAGAAGACAATGCTCAGCATTTTATTCATGTATTTTTCTTTCCATTTACCCCCCCCACCCCCGCCCACAAGGGCAAATAAAGGCAAGACAGCTCACTTATTGAATTAACAGCTATCTGGAAACATTAAGCAGGGGAGGCAGAGGTCCCCCGCCTGATTCTCTACTCAATACTGTGGCACTGGGGACAGCACACAGAGACACAGGCTATGGCTTTGTGGTCAACTTGCTTGGTCAAATAAACCTAAGGAGGAAGCCAAGGGTGGGAGGAGAGCCCGAAGGAAAAAAAAGGTCAGGTTTTGGACTGTAACATGACATGTAGCCCCCCCCCCCTCCCCCCCATGGCATGTCATCTCAGGGGGTGGGCACAGTGAGAAGCCTTAGAGAAAAGGGCATGGATCTGGGCTGAGGGCTGCTGGTAACATCTTATCATAGCCGGGTTTCCTTAGTCTGATTCCCAGCCTCCAAACCCGCCTGAGGACATACTGAGGCAGGCTTAGCATGGCTGTACCAAACCACACACACACACACACACACACACACACACACACACACACACACTGGCACAGGGCAAGGCCTCTTCGTTGGTTTAGTCTCATAAAGCCTTGTCACCATGGCAACTGCTACCTCGTTAGTAAGGCTCTGTGGTGGCCAGTGCCCGTACAATTTCTTTCTTTGTGTCTTTCTCTGTCTTTGTTTTTTTTCTATTCATTTCTTCATTTGACTGCCTAAATAAATAAATATTTTACCCCACATAGCTCTGTTATAAAATGATAAATAACTATTTAGTCCAATTGTCTTACATTTGAAATGAAAAACAGTTTTATACCTGAAACGTTTACATAAGCATCATGTTTTTGCCTCTGAATTGTATAATTAATTTTAAATATTAAAGACTCTATTCACCATAAAGCTTACTGTCTGCACCCACATATAAAAATGCATACCATTACATTTAATTCCTTTCATTCATATCTTATTTCTTCTTCTCCTTAGCAATATTTTGGTATGAGGTTCAACAAAAGCATTTCTTACAAATCAGAAAAGGTTAGAACATTTGAACACAACCTGCAAAATACACATTTTTCTGATAGAGAAAATGGATGAATATTCTTGATAAAATATAGTTTTCATCAAAATATATTGTAGTACAAGACTGTATGCCATATTGAAGTACTCCTCTTTAATTTCCCAATAAATGAAAAAAGGTCCCATGGGGGACCCTACAAGATGACATGAAAAAAATCGTGTGGGTGAAAATCACTCAACGTTCGTGTTCTAGCTTTAAGGCTGTCTCTGTGCACCTCACCTACTCGTGCGTCTGGCTCTGTCAGGTTTTCTAACAACACAACTGGTTTGTTGTTGGGAAGTCAGAGGGGGATCATCTTTGTGCTGCACAGATCACTCAACTAAAGAATGTAATCATTTCCTGAGATTTCTGATAACAATTACTCATTGATGCAGCTGTTAATAGTGTATAAAAAGCAGTATGTCTTCTTCCTTTCTCTCTCTCGTCTTAGCCCCCCTCATGAGTGCGTAGAGTTCCATGCCCAGGCAAGTCAAATGACATACAGAAAGAGTTGGTGGGAGTTCAGAGGAAAATGACAGAGGCACCATTTTGAAAATTAAAAAAAAAAAAAAACAGAAAAAGAAAATGAAATAAAAATTGCTGTCTTCAGATGTACCGTCAGTTTGGCGTTTTCAGCCCGTTTATCTGTCAGGGAAGATTGTATCCATATATTTCTGCGATCTGTATTGATTTCCTTCTGGTTTGCACTAAAAATATATTTTCAATAGCCCAACCAGTGCCACTATTGCCTGGTTTGTTTGAGAAGCATCCTATCATCTGGATGCTAGGATGACTCATCTTAATCTCTTGAGACACAAAGGCCTGCATGCTATGTTCAGCGTACGTCTCTGCAACACAATACACACATCCCCGACATATTTGCTCCTGATGAGTTGGTTGGTGCCTTGCATGGCAGCCTTCACCATCAGTGTGCGTGCGTGCGTGTGTGTGTGTGTGTGTGTGTGTGTGTGTGTGTGTGTGTGAATGGGTGAATGAGATGACACTGTAGAGCGCTTTGAGTGCCGCTAAGTTAGAAAAGTGCTATATAAAATTGAGTCCATTTACCATCCCATGAAAACTATTTGCTCACATATTCTTGATGGTTAATACTTGAATGTTTTGAACTAAAAAAAAAACTACATATAAAACCTTTAAACTCCGTTTTCTAAGTCGTATGAGATGATGCAAAATGGCCTCCTCCTCATTTGCTCATTGCTGAAGATAGCTGCTCATCACGGGTGCTCAGAGATGTTTGACACTTCATGCATGTTATGTATTATCAGTATGATTCTGTGTCGAGATGCCAAAGGTTAACAGTTATTTCTTGCATCTGTGTCAGTGAATGGTCTTTTTTTAAGAAAAAAAAACGACAGAAATTTGCTGGTTCCAGATTCTTTGGGTTTTGCTTTTTTTCTGATTTCCTTGGACTCTCTCTCTTTCTATCTCTCCTTCTCTCTCTCTCTGTCTATCTGGCTATCTCACTCCCTTCAATTTTTCATAGACAAAACAGAGGCCATTAGAATTCTGGGAAATTGTGATTGAAATTTTTTCCATTTTTTGTGATATTTCTTAGTCAAATTCATTCTCTGTGGCTTGTATGTTGGTGCGGTGGTTTACACGTTTACCTTAGAGAATCAAGGTTCTAGGTTCAAATCCACTGGCCATCAGGGGTGGGGTTTGTAAGTGTATTTTATAGTCTGTCTCTACACTCTTTTGTCAGTTTTACCTGAATTTATTTACATTTTCACTACATCATCAATCAAAATGTTCAAATTTTGTGACTAAAAGTCTGTGTCAGTGCTGAGAAGCATTAAAAGGAGGAGCAGCTTTGGATGTGTTGGTTCTCCAACATCAGAAACATGACATTTATCCCTAATTGTACATACAGTATGAGTGTAATTTCGTATACCTTCCTTTGTCTCCTAAGGCATGGGTATTTCACTTACCCCTTGTTCTTTTATCTATTTATGCATCAAATCAAACGAGACAGTGAACCATATTTAGGGAGTGGAAAGTGTATCCTGAAGAATTTAATAAGAGATCTTGATGGATTACAGACCTTCTCCACATCTGAGACATTTTCAGAATGATAAATCACAAAGGCCTGTTATGCTCTCTCTTTCCCTCTGTCTCCTCTCCTTCTCATCTCATGAGCCTTGGCTTTCAATTGTAAGAGATTACAGGAGCATAGCCGGACTCTGGCCCGTTGAGGATCTATTATTAATATTTATATGCATATGAAACAAGCCAATTTTAAGCTGCCGGTGAGAAGCTGAACCCTACGGCCCTATTGTGTATATACAGTATGTATGCCAGTGTGTGTGCATGTGCGCGCGTGTGTGTGTGTGTGTGTGTGTGTGTGTGTGCGTGTGTGCGTGTGTGCGTGTGTGGTTGGATGAGCAGAGGGTTGGGGGTGGGCAGTTGTACGTTTGAATATACAGTGTGTGTGTGTGTGTGTGTGTGTGTGTGTGTGTGTGTGTGTGTGTGTGTGTGTGTAGTGTAGCGATGATGTTTATGTGTGTGTGCTTGAGCTCCATTTTTGCTCAAACCGCTTAACACTGTGCTGTTCCAGGCCACCTGAGCCACCAGTTATGTATCAGAGTGTTTCCCACCAGGACCGGATCGTTAGTAGGACTTCTGCCTCTCTGTCTTCAAGGTTAAACAGGACTCGGCATAACAGTGTGTAACAGTGGGGGCTCTAAATCTGCAAACAAGTGTGGTGCCTGGCAGTCAAGGCTATCGAGGAGCTGATATCCCACCCCTGGAAAGAGCAGAAGGAGACTAATCCTTCATACATAATAGATAACCAAATCCTCTAAAACACAGAGACACTAGCTGCCTGCACCACAGAGGCCCTGCCACTGCTAACAGATCCTCTCCACCTTCATTAATACTCAATTACAGCAGCGCTCCTCCAGACCAACACCATTGTCTCCTCCTGAAAAGCCGGCCTTTGTCAAGAGAACAGGTATGACTGGCCCACATACACAGAGATAATGCCTTGTAATATCTTTGTCACAGTTAAGTGACCAAAGAGTCCCATCTGAAGATAATATTGCCTCTCATTGCAACCACTTTGCATTTGTCATGATCAAAACAGAAATGCAGTGAATAGATCTGAGAGAATGTGATGTTTATGCTCGCAGTTCACTGGAGTGCTTCTGTATCATGGAATAAACATAAACAGCATTTAATTTAGGCCATGGACATGCTGGAGCTGAACAACAAATTCATTTCAAGCCACTTAAAGAGCTGCAGTAAGTGTTCCATCCACTGAAATATTGTCCAATTGAAGTTGAATTACATAATGGCCATTCAGCCATGTGACATTCAAGGACCGGCATCATCGCGGAGACCAGCATTTATTCATCTTGAGACCATTTCTAATTTTTTATATTCATCCTTCAAATAATTTGCCATTGAATTTCTTATATTGTGCACAATTATCATATGTGGAAATCAGCACTGTAATTTGATGTGAAGGATTTGTGTTTATCATAAAAAGAGCAATGTCACAGAAAATAAATGAATTTGTCAATGCGTGGTAGAGATATTTAATCTACTGAAACTACATATATCAATTCCCTGGTTCATCATTGCCAGGCTGTGCATGTTTGGTGCTGTTCACCCCAAGTAAAAAACACAAGTCCAGGTTGGGATGGTGGCGGTTGGTACCGGGAAGCAGGAGAAGGGTGTTTTAGTCTCAGTCAAGTCCAATAAACACAAGAGTTTGTGGAAGAAGGTGGGTGTTTGAATCTTGTTCATATGCAGCAAATGGCAGGCTTTGCAGCAGGAATGCACGTTCAAGCCTCAGTCAAGCCCAACAAACACCTGACTTTGCAGCTGCTGAAAGGTATCAAATCCCATTTCCAGGACCTCATATTGAAATTATCGAGAAAAAAACAACAACTAATCAGGCCTTTTCTGTCCTGACATTTCCTGAAATATTATTTTCTAGCAGTTAATAACAAGAAGCTTTTGTCAGAGAATAATGATAAAATGAAAGTTTCAAATCAACAAAACAACATTAAATGTTGCCAAGGGATTTTTGTGTTCACCCCCTTGAGAGGGAACCTAACTGACTTTCTATTGGCATTGTTGTCTTGAGGCTGGCACCTAATTTTAGTAGAAGTCGTGCCACCACCATGAAATTCGGAGTTAAGAGATTGTGGTCATTTCTGTGGTCATTTCATGCATTTGTGCGAGATCTGGTTGGAATGAATATCAGGTCTGAGAATTGACTCTCACTGCTGTCACATCTGCAATCGCAATGTCCAATTTATTTTTCCATTTTAAAATACATAATCGGGATGACTCCTTGGAGTAAGTGTTTTTCATGCTCAGCTGTTTAGACCAAAAAAAAAAAAATGATTAATTGGACTCTGGAATTTCTCCATTAAAATTCATGCGTGTTTTTCACATTCTTAAATCCTCATTTCTCTTTTTTTATTCACTGCAAATCTAACTGAGCCATTCTAAAGTAATGAAATGCTTCCTCTCCTGGGTTTTTGTCACCGTTCTTAACATTTGTAGTTGGAAAGCACTACACTCAGTAGAAGATGTCACTAACAATACTTCCTGGCATAAAATTAGTCACATAGGAATAGAGTACTGCTGCTGTTGTTCCAATTAGCAAGTCCCTACATGACTTGCTCACTTCTGCTCTCATCCCTTCTCTGCACCCTTTTACATTACCCCATCTATTCCCATTATACTCTATTTCCTTATCTCTCACTTTCTTCCCTCTCTTTCTTTGTTTCTAAAACTTTACCCTTATTGCTGCTGCTGGGGCTCAGAGAATTCTAGACAGAAATAACTGAGAACAAGGATCTGAAGTCCCTTTTCCTTCATCTTCCCCTTTTTCCACATCCATCTCTTTCTCTTCGTCTGGGCAGGGCTCCCCTGGCAGCAGGGTCCCTGAGGGCTCCCAGTGTGATCTGTGGGTGTTAGCTGTTAATCTGTCAGACTAATTCTGTGGATAAACACTGCTTCGATGTATAATTCCCAATCCACAACGAGGAAGGACAAAGAGGCCACAGGCCAGCTTGGAGACTGATGAGCCACACTAGCATAATTAAGGCCAGAACCTCCCCCGGGACAATCCAGCACGTCCTTCCTGTTCTATCTCTCTGTCTATCTGTCCATATGCAATCCATCTACCTGCGTCCTACCTCATCTCTCTCCTTAACTTGTTTTTATCGTCCTTACCATTTTATTGTGTCAGGATGAAAAATACTTTATTGATTTTCTACTGCTTACGTTGCAAATAAGCACGGAAGTGAAAGGAAATGAGGAGAACTTTTGTAGTAACCAATAAAAGACATACTAAAAAAAAATTACTTTTCATTTAATTAACTAGCATTACAAAACACTTTTTTTTTTTTAGTAGAATTTATAATGGTTTTTTTTGTGTAGGACAAAAAAATGTACTCTCCAAATGTATGAGGATTGTAGAAATGCTGGATCTATTCAAAGATAATTCATCAACATATTAGGGGCTCGCAACCTTGCCTGCGTGATAAATTACATGCTTATTTTTCATTTGTTTATTTTCTAAACACACTGACAGGGATTTACTGCAGACCCTGAGCTGGTCTCTTAACTGAATATATTAGAAATAGCCTTTCAAGGTACAGGCTAAAGATAATCACACATAGACAGCAAGCTGACAATGTATTCATTCATTTACTTTAATCTAAAAGGAGCGGCATGGCTCAGAGTTAGAGTGCCCATCTAGCTACTAAAGGGTCACTGGTTTGATCCTCACTTCCCCCATGACCATGTCGAAGTATCCCTGGGCAAGATACTGAACGCCAATCAGTCCTTCCTGAAAAACGCGATTATGCAATTGCATAATCAGCCAAATTGACCCATCGAAGTTTTGTAAGTTTGAGCCATGTGTTTGTTTAGGATTGAGATAAACAAGATGAGAACTCAATGACTTCCAGCACTTTCCTTGATGCAGCATGCTTGCTTAGCACAGGAAGTCATTAGAAATACCTCTTTACATTAAGGGCTTTGCCTAGTAAGAGCAAATGGTTGGGGGAATTTTTTTTTCTTATTCATCAAACTGCAGTTTTTGCATGTTCCCACGATTTCATTGCATAAAATCACAACAATCACAATTTTTATTTTATTTTTTTGGAAGGATGGCCTAATTCTCCTGATGGCCCTGCAGACTGGCAGCCCATCCAGGGTGAACCCCAACACTGCGCATTGTCAGCTGGGATAGGCTCCAGCCCCCCCACAACCCTTAACAGATAAGTGGTATAGCAAATGGATGGATGGATGGACTATTATCTACGAACCATTATTTCTTTCCATCCATCCATTTTCTACCGCTTATCCCGTTAAGGATCATGGGGGGCCGGATCCTATCCCAGCAGCCTTCAGGTGAGAGGCGGGGTTCACCCTGGACAGGTCACCAGTCCATCACAGGACCAACACATAGAGACAAACAACCATTCACACTCACAGTCACACCTACGGTCAATTTAGAGTATCAATCAGCCTCGTCCCCTCTTGATGTCTTTGGACTGTGGGAGGAAGCTGGAGTACCAGAGAGAACCCACACAGGAACAGGGAGAACATGGAGACTCACACAGAAAGATCCCGAGCTGGGGCTGGAACTTGGAATCTTCTTGCTGTGAGGCGACAGTGCTGACCACTGCACCATGGTGCTGCGCCATTATTTCCCTTTATTGTAATTTCTATTGAAATTTTACAAGAACAAAATGACTCTAGTGGTCAGAACATTTTTCTTTTATCATGTTATTGATTTCAAACCATCCCTAACATATTTAATAATTTCTAGTTTAAATTGCTTTATTCCATAAATGTTTATTTCAATGCCTCAAGAAAAAAAATGCATAAAATATGCCAGTGTGTGTGTGTGTGTGTGTGTGTTTGTTTGTGTGTTTGGCTGTGTGGTCAAAAAAAAACAGAGAATCCACTTATTTTGAGCACTGTATGGGGCTTTGTGTGGACCAAATGGACCCCACAAGCTGGTAGAAAGGCTGTGTAGCATTAGCTTAGCAAGTTAGCATTCAGTTGTAACAGTTTGGTGTCTGGAACTGTCAATAAATGGTCCCCATTAATGGAGCAAGAGTAGGACACCTGTTTGTGTGGAGTCTATTTGAAATTAGATATGAAGGTTTAATGTGAGACAAACATTAAGCACAGTATGGGTTCTATCAGTGCTGTTATCCTTGTTAAATGTGACCTGTGTTACCAGTGGGAGTTGTTGCTTTGTTAGCGGCAGCAGGTGACAGCTCTGGTGGTTGGAGCCGTTGTTACTGTTGCTCTAGCTGTGTAACACAGTACCACACTTCCGTGTCTGATGGCAAGCTGGAAGATATCATCACGTACACCTAACACACCACATAAATACAATGAAAAAAGGTATTTTGCCTGAAATTAGATTAAAAATTGACAGCGGTCCTTTCATCCCCCACACCTGAGAGTCCCGTAAGCTGTTACCCTGAAACTCTCTTCATCACCTCTCCTCCCTCGCCTCCTTTTCTCACTGCAGGCAATTGGCTTGATCTCTGATCCCTGTATAGTCTCCTCTCTTGCCCTCAACCAAGTGCTGTTGTTTTCTCAACCTACATTGTTCTGCACTTTCCACACAAACACAACAGAGCATCTCCTGTGACATAAATACACTTGGATATGTTAGCATTATATCTAGGCCTCTGCATATCTCACCCAACACATTTCGAAGCATTAATAGGATTTTCTGTTTCTTCGGCTTCATAGCATATACAGCGACCATTCCTTTGTTGGCAGGGTTGTCTTGGAAGATTAATTTCCTGGTGACATGTAAGGTACAGTAGAAACCTCATTCAAACACTGAAATAAAAATTGTTTTGCTTTAAAAACATTGCACCAAATAGCCTCACACTTTTTGTATGAGGAGAATGGTTTGAAGCGTCATTCATTCTCTCAAACAAGACCGAACCAGACAGGTCAAATACTGTTAAATACATTATTTTTTAGACTTAAAATACAGTCTCAAAGCCAGATATTAAAACCAAAAGGTATTTGTCTTTTTTGTTCAGTCGAGTGTCTGCATGTACAACTGAGGATTACTCAGATAGGATTGAGAACAGTGCAGTCAGAGCAGTGATTGGTGCTGAAGTGTCTCCTGAGAAAGAACATGCCTGCCTGTTTCAAAGATCAAACAACCCACCATTTAATTTCATTTTTCACTCTGGACCTTTCAAATGCTTCTCAGGGGGCTTGTTTTCTTTGAAAACCTTCAAAGAAGCATTGCATGTTCTTTCCATATCGCCAATTTTTTTTTTTTTTGTGTGTGTGTGTGTCTTCTCTGCTACTGAGATAAACACAAGTAATTGTGTTTCTGTGTAAAACTGCCATTTGTCATTCTGGTAAAGTCCTTCCATCTTTGTGGAAAACCATGATGCTGAAAAAACAGCAGCATGTTCCAAGCCCAGGCCTGGGTTCTCAAGGGAGGAGAGTAGCAGTTGTTTTTGCTTAAGAGGACCATTCATTCTAGCCTAGTGGAAACACACCGAGGCATATGGTTGCTTGATTTAGTTAGTTTGTAAAATGATTTCAGAGACTGCATTTGGATGAAGATAACAAAGTAACAAAGCAATTAAATTTGAGAAGCACCTGATCGTACAGATTCAGCTGCAGAGGAACATCTGGTTACGTCTTCACAGATCAGGAAGTGGAGGAGCGGAGGTTTCAACCTTTTGTTTGGAGAAGTACAAGTGCAGTAAGTTGAAATTATGCTCTTTCATGGATGCAATGTAATGCAAGAAGCTCCGGTGACTCATAGCACCATCTGGATTGTAAGAAAAAAAGGTTTCTGTGCCACCTGGAACATAAAATGGCTATTAGCTTCCCCTGACCTTACCACCAAAGCGAGAAATACTGTCATGTGTAGCCCTGCTCCCTGGCCAGAACTGAGCTGAGATTTGATGCTTGACCTGAGCACCATCAAAGTCAAGTAGGTCCAAACATTGTTTTTAGGTTTATTTGACCCAAATGAACCACAAACCTCACCTGCAGCACATTTCCCCATGATGCCAACTGAAAAAACCTCCCAATGTCTTGGAGGAACACAGCAACTTTTTCAGGAAATACTCTTTTTGTCCATCATTTTTAGAGGCAGACAAATAATCCTTGCTTCTGCACATTTAGAATATGGATGAAAGCAATCGATAGATACAAGAGTACAAATGGGAGTTAGTAAAACAAATGGTACAGATGTAATCTATGCGAGGGCTGCATGGGGGACTAAACGACAGTAACAACTATTATTAATGGTAAACAGTGAATAAAAAGACCATAATAAGGCATGCATGATTAGATAAAGAGGAAAAGGTCACAGCAGGTTGATGCATCTGTCTCGTTAGTTGCTTTATTTGTGTCCCTTCGTTTACCCTTCATTAGCCTGCATGTTTTATCCTCTTCCACTTGTTCTCCAAGTCTCTCCGTTCATTAGGCCCGCCGCTCTCATCACATTCCTCTCTGTGTGTTGTGCAATGGCTTCCTATAGAGTGTCTGTCTTTTGAAAATGTCACCACAGTCTCTACACAGTGTACTTATTTTGACATGAGCACTATGTGCAGCAGACAGAGCGTAGGGATTAATTTGCCGTGTGCGTGTGTGTACCTCAGCACGAGACAAGTGTAGAGACTGTGACTGAGGTCTGGCTGACAGCAGAGATGAGGCCCCCTTACTGGATCCCCAACGTCTGCTACCACACTTGTTGTCACAGCCAGAGGGGAGACGGGGAGGTTTGCAAGAGGAAGAGGAGGTGTGAGTGTAGCCCTGTGAGTGAGGGAGACAGAGGAAGGGTAGGGGGGAGGGGTATCAGGGTAAAAATAAGTGAAAGAAGATGAATCCCAGTACTGTGAGAAAGAGAAGTCTGGTTCGTGAGGAGTTATCACTGTAATGCAGCTCAGTGCCAAAAGAGGTCATATGTGTGCTGCAGATTCATTAGTTTCAAAAGGAAATCATCTCCTACAATCATAGCAGTTATAACAAAGAGCATTTTGTATGGGTGAGAATTATTAAGCACCATTCAATAATAAAGTCTGAGATTAATCAATCTGTCTCTACACATCCTGATGTGAATTTAGTTTTTGTTCAGTGGACATAAATAAATGCATCAGATGTGACTGGTTATTGAATTTTTAATTCTTCTCTTCCTTCTCCCGCTCACTTTCCGTCTCCACTCATTTGTCTGCTCACATGAACGCACAATGCTGCAGAAAATGTTCCCCTATCATAACCACTTGGTTCTATGGATGCACCTGCTGACTTCCTTGTATGACAAGGAAAAGGTTGCAGTAATAGGCAACATCATTTCTTCCTACATGGCAGCTGTCATGAGGTGAAATCTGATGTATTTAAGTGAAACATCATCATCATTGTTTGCCGTGATCAGCCCCATCTTCAATACGTGGCTTTACAGTTACTGGGATTCTACCTGTATCTTTAAAGCGATACATCACCCAAAAATTGTATTTTGATGAAGTACTCAATACTTACACAAACAAGTGCCAAACTGAAAGCTTGTTTGTAACTCAAATCAAAGTGTTTGTGGACTTCTGAGCATACAGCTGGATAATGAAGACATGGACCATACAGACAAATTTTGCTGTTTGCAGTTGGTTAGTATGAGGCGTCATTAACTTTAAGTTCAATCGACACGGCTGGTCTTTGTGCTTTCTGGAAGTTTCACTTGAACAGACTTTCACTTACATTGATCTAGATCCATGAGAGATGAGAAGCGCAAACTAGACATCCTTCTTCTGTAAGCAGAAGCTGCCACGAACTTGAAAGAAATCACATGAATGAATCTCACAGAGCATTTGAAGTACCCGCAACCTCTTTACGTTG
This sequence comes from Aulostomus chinensis, assembly GCF_037954235.1. NCBI lineage: Eukaryota > Metazoa > Chordata > Actinopteri > Syngnathiformes > Aulostomidae > Aulostomus > Aulostomus chinensis. The sequence continues at coordinate 9,603,017 of NC_141332.1, read as the reverse complement.
CGTTAGATCGTGACATGTAAAGTGACACCGTGGCACCACAGAAGCAAACCCAATGAAAATGAGTTAGGATCCTTGTTGAAACAGGTCGACAAATTCTCTGATTCAACAACATCAGGAGGCAGTTATTGTTGTTAGACATGAGACAGTCAGCATCATTTGGGGTAGTGGATCATACCTACAAACCAACCAACCAGAGATTTCATGTCTCCACCACGACAAAAATGATCCTAACTGATGATTTCCATTCTCACAATACTTTAATTTAACAATCATACCACCAGCACCAACACATAATGCAGTGTCAAGAGGTTGTGGTAATTTTTGTGTTCATTTCATTTATTTGGGCTGGGACGATTTGGAACAGAAATAAGCATGGAAAATAGTGATTTCAGGTACAGAACAACACTTTCCATCACACCACTTTCAGGCAAATGTACTGAAGGACAACTTTGAAATTGGACAACAGTAAACTTACACCTACAGCTAATTACTCAACTAGAGATACTCAAAAAATTCATCAGAAAATAACATATTTCCGCTCGGTCTCTTTACAGCAATTATAATTATAATCCATCTAAGCACCTACAAGATTCAAATTGGTGTTAAAGGGACCCTCTGTGTTTTATTGTGTGTTAAGTAAATCCTAGCAATCGCAAAATATGCTACTGGTCCATAGAGTCAGACAAACGTGTAAATAAATCCTCTATATATGGTCAAACTGACTGCTGCATCCTGACCTTTCCAAGCCAGCTGGGAAGATGGTAATTTACCGTGAGGCGAATGGTGAAATCTATCCTGCTCTCTTCTCTGATTATGAATTTAACCATTGCACGCACCACACCTGCATTATTACAGCATTGTTCTTGACAGCCCACTGCAGCCTCACCCTCTTAATAAAGTAATTTCTAGAGTGGCTGTGAGAGCCTTGTCTGGGAGGGTATGCAATGGGCTGGGGAGTAATGAGCAAGTCTGAGATAAATAATGGATCACCGTCATTCACATTACAGAGGAAATGACTGTAATGCTGCTTGCCGGGTGAAAGACCTCCATCAAACACATTAACACTCAGGACAAAGACAGGGAGGAAGGAGGGACAGAGGGAAGGAAGAGGATGAAAGTGGATCAAAGTAGAGAGGGGAGGAGATCATCAGCCACAAAACATGTCCTGCTCGCATAGAATAAAGTGAGACAGGAAAAGGAGGAAATGAGCACATGACTATTTTGAGGCTGAGATGAATGGAAGCTGTATCATCCATGTAAGTTACATCAGGAGGAAGTTGTCTCACCGCTATCCCAGTACCTTCCTTCTCCAACCCTCCCACTTACTCGCCCAACCCTTCTACTCACTCTAGCTCTCCCTCCGCCGTGCTCTCCCGAGGCATTAGAACAAGAATGGTCTGAATGTGAGCCTACAATAGTGGAGATAAATGGGATTTGAAGCACAGGCTATAAGGAGTGGCAGTCATTAGACAGTAAGTGAGCCAAGCGAGTTGTTAGGACATGAGCAGTGCTAGTCGTTAGGAAGGGATGGAGGGAGAGAGAGAGAGTGAGGGAAAGATGGAGCAATGGAGGGAAGGAAGGAGGCCACTGGCTGTTTGTTCTAGGACTAAGTGCTGGATAATGAGATCAGACTGACATGACCCGGCCCCAGAGCTGAGAGAGACAGCTTTGCCATTACACCTCTCTCTTTCCCTTTATCTCTTTGTCTTATACATACTTTCTCTTTTTGTCTGTATTTATCTCTCTGTTATGAAAATCTCCTTCTCAAACACAGACCAGAGCTGCATCAGAGAAAGTGTCACACATGCATATCATCACCTGAACATAGGGCAGGAAAAATGGCTCAAAAAAATTAGCTACCAGAGGCAAAACACACACTCACAGCGGTCGATGCTGAAACTGGAAAAGAGCCTGTCTTTATTTGCACATGCTCAGTTATAGGCTACAGGTGGTGACACCGGTGACATCACACATCATGTTGAATACCCCCAACTTGTCACAGTGAATGACTGCAGCTCAGGGGGTTTTCATGTAGGAGCACACTTGACTTTACTGTACTTCACGTGACTGCAGATGTTAACACAACTCATCTACTGCTGAACTATCAACACAATTTCCTGTTGCAGAAGACTAAACAATTTATCTTCTTGTCTTTGATCACTCCATACTTTGCATTGCAAATTTACATACCAAACAAATAACACAAAAACTTTTCAATTTTTACTTTTTTTACCAGCTTGGTCATAATATCTGCAACCATGACGACTGTTGAAGAATATTCTACAGTTATCTTGCCATCAGTGAGCGCAGAACAAATAAAATGATACCTGATAACCCCGGCATGTTTACATCTCTGGTGACATACTGGATTCGTTGACGTTCAGACGTTCGTGCATGTTGGTGTTTGCTGTCCGTCCCATTAAATAACTGCATACGATTTAGCTTTATTGGGTGGATGCTGCTAGCGCCACAAATTCTTCTTCAAATGTGGACAAAGCCACTATTGGCTCCTTCTAAGTAAAGCAGTACCCCTTTGTACTTCATCTGTGATTTTGCTCTGCTGCCCAATCGGCATCACTTTAAGTCAAAAGTTTGAGATCTCCTGCGCTTTTCTCTTAACGTGTTGGTTGATTGCTCCAATCAAGTATCGTAGCACGTGTTTTTCAGTCACCCAGTATTGTGTGCTCCTTTGGCTCTGACGGGTAATGTCAAGCTTGCTTAAAAGCCGAGTCAGATCAGGGCTTGTAGATGTCATTGCATATATCAAGCTATTCTCTCTCTTGTGGGGTAGTGTATCATCTAACAAGGCCCTCGCCCTACTCCATCTGGAGTTTCAGTTTAGGACTCCTGATTCTCTTTGGGACTCTGGTCAGGGATGGGCATGGTGGGGTACATACTGACATACATGTCATCATCAATAATCACATTTTTCTGTTCAACTTGACTCTTTGTGATAGCTAATAACCTTCCCTCTGTCTGGGTAACAGACTAGAAATGATGGGCTATTTCTAACATAACCCACAAAAAAAATCCCTTCTCACATCCTGAGTCTAACTTTTTTTTTTCTTGTTTGTATGTGTAGCACACTGACCCAAATATAATCATTTTGAAAGATTATGCTTTTCCCCAGTCAACATACAGTATGAATTTTTCCTGCGTGATTGTTGTAACACCTGATATGGATCATTGCAGGAGTCAGTCACTTTCAAAGAGCCTGAACTTTGCTATTTCAAATGTTGTTCTCCAGTTCCTCTCAGTTGGCCCATTTTGATGGGGCAAGTAGGGTACTTAAATCTCATGCCTTTTTGCATTTTTATTTTGTAGAGACTCTTTTCCTGTGAACTCTGTACCATTGTCTGACCTTATGCATTTTATTTTTCCCTAAGGGGCAGAGTCAGCTATGAACTTTTCAGTAGCTTTGACAGTATCACTCTTAGCTTTTATGAAGTTGGGAAATACTGCACCTGAGTCGTCGTCAGTAAATGGCAGGACATATCTAAATCCATCTTTTGCTTGAGTTGGTCGTGTCCTTCTTGAAAGCTGACAGCAGCTCCTTAGCTGTCGCAGCATTCACAGAGAAAATGTCTTGTAGATATGACGGGATATAGAACACTTTCTTGAGCGTCGTTTTCACCCGGCGACCCTCGCTGTTCAGCAGGTAGAACTCTGCCTCTCCTTTGCTCAGCGTGACATAATTTGCTTTAGTACCACCTGCTAACTTCAAGAGGCTGGAAGTTCTCATCAAATGTCTAAAATTTGACAATGTCTTTGATCATTTTGGACAAACATAACACCTCTACAAACAAAAGACCTCTATGTCTCAGTCCACTCACCAAGCTTGAATGATCATTATTGTCAACTGCTCAGTTCATGTTGTCCCTTTCTTGTCTGTTTTTTCTGCACATTGGTTCTGTTTGAGTCGAGCTCACACAGAAACTACACCCCTGTCGCCATGGCATTTAGTGCACTCCTGGGTATTTCTTGACCTTATGCCCCTTCTGGCCACAGTTAAAGCAGGTCCTCCTTGACCTCCTTTCTTTCTTTCTCCCCTGGGGCCTCATGTATCAACGCGGTTTACGGAAGAAAAACTTGCGTACGCCAGGATCGACGCTCACGTTCAGATGTATCAACGCGAAAAGTTCGTCGATTCTTGCGCTGTTTCACGCCAACTCCGGAGGTGCTGTAGAAGTTGAAAAAAGCTGATTCTTGCGTTAACTGCACCCTGTGGCGGTGTTTGGTAACTGACATTATTTGATAACTGCACATACACATGACACAAAAAAGCCTTCCAGTGGGAGATGGCGGACCGTTCCGGGGTGAGACAGTCGACCCTCAGCCAGGCCATGCCCTGGGTGGTGGACCTGATCATCCGCCTCTCTTTAAATTTAGATTTAAGCCAATTGATGATTGTAGTTATTGCATTTAGTGATGCGCAGTGTTGAATTTAGTCCTACGTCTAGCTTGCATTGTTTAGGAAGTTAGAATTGCTGACACGCATTAGAAATAGAGAGGAAATCTTTCAGAGCGCCAGCAGAGGTGCAAGCTGATGACGTAGTGATGCTCGCGCAGGTTTAGTGAGGAAAACTGAGCTTTGTATCACTTTGATCGTTCAGTAAAGGAGGAGCCAACACTTTTCTACCGTCGTCATAGAACTTCAAACACGTAGCGACTCTTCTTTCCGTCATTAGAAGAGGGTAAGACGTATGAACATGATGATAAACAACACTGTGATTAGAAGGGAACTTCAGCCAATAACAGGTCCGACCTCTTTTTTTTAATCTCCGCAGGGTTGCGTTGCTCCGAACCCACCGTGTTCACCCTCTGGCACTTCTTATCCCACTCACAAAGTTTATTGTTTATACTGACACCACTGGACAGGCTGCCAAACAGAATCTGCTGTCTCTCCTCCACCTCCCCGACCAGCACCTCCAGCTCGCCCGCCGTGGACCTCTTTTTCTTTGACATTGTTTTGCAAATGCGGACAGAGGAGACCCTATTTAAATAACTTGCGTATTTATAGGTGGGCGTAACCGGGGCGGGCCCAGTCACTCCGACATCTGTGCTCAATTCCACGCTGATTGGGATGTATCAAGGAAACATGGGTGGATTCCGGCGCTCGCACATATTGATACATCCGGATTTTTTATGCGTACACAACTTTCGCGATTCTTGTGACTGCAGTTTTTTAGTATGAGATCCACGTAAGTATTGATATATGAGGCCCCTGTTCTTGTGTTGTAAAGCCACTGGTGTGACTGTCTGGTCTTCATCCTGGTATCATGGCTTCCAGTTAAATTGACAGCATTAAATTTATCTGTACTCTTGAAAGTCCTTAGCTTGGTTTTAAAGTCATCAAAAATCGGCATTTTGCAACACTGTAGTTGCCATTTCTGCAAGAATAACTTATGCAGCAATGGTCTCCTCACTAGCTTTCTGGAGCGAGGTTCGCTCAATGTCGAGGCTTCCTTTTCCCAGTGTAGTGGTCCCTCAGTGTTTGCAATGCTTTTCTTCTTTTGTCAGCCGCTTCTATCATTATCAAAGAAAGACTTGTCATCCAAGAACTGTATTCATTAATTTTCTTTGAATGGTCCATGGTCGTGGCTGTGGCTGCAGCGGCACCTTCTTCCTCATCCACTTCTGGCCAGTTCAAGATCGTGTCTTTTGTCCCTATCAAGGGCAGGTGGCCTCAAAACGTTGTTTCGCATAACTTGTAATTTTTTTTCTCCGTTGAAGCACAATTGGTTCCATCTACTTCCACCATGCCTTCTGGGCCTATAGCCTGTTGGCATTATCAATATGAACTACGAACAAAGACCTAGTTACCCCTTTCATGGAAGAATTACACACTCTCAAATCAGTTGATGCTCCCACTGGAAAAGAGGTGGTCTTTACAGTCCCTCCAGAAAAACACACATAATAAGCCAAAGACGCCACACTTTTGCTGCATAAATCACAGATTTCCATGCAAAATGCACAAAATGTGCGGGGCTTGCATGATTTAATAATCCCCGCATTTTCATTGCAAAAAAATCCCACATATCTGTGCTGAATGTTGAAAAATGTTACATTTGCATCACACACGAGACACCATTTTCCTCCTGTTGCCTTGGGAACATTGGCCCTCATTTATCAAACTATCATATAAAACTAGTGCAAATACGAGTGTACGACAGGACTCGCGTGAGATTTACGAAACATGCGTATCACACCAATCTCATTATAAGAATGAGAAGCTCTTGATAATTGCGGTGGCTGAAATCTTTCATGATTATCATAATCACGCCCCGATAAATGCAGAGTTTGGAAGCTGCAACCCTGGAGTTTACGACATGGAGAGAAGCAAGCTGGCAGAGAAAAAAAAAAACTTTTCAGAGGCTGAAGTGGAGTTCACGGGTCTACTAGTCACACATCGTTTTGTATTGTTTGGCAGCCTGAAATCAGGTATAAAAGGCAACTAATGTGAAAAAAGTGTGGTGAGACAGTCAATCGGACTATGGAATATTTAAATTTCTATATATGTGACGGCTCATAAAACATTTGGTGGTTAAACATTTGATACAACTTTGTTTTACCCACTTAGAATAAAAACTGTTCTCTAAATCTTCATCTAAAACAACTCTCCGACTCCTGTCCATAAACCACAAGTCACCACGTGTCAGATCTATGTTTGCGTCCATTAACTCAGACCTGTCGTAAGATTTCACCGCAGAAACACGCTCACACTCAAATTGAAAAATGCCACAGCTTGTGGCGAAATGAGCATACACACGTTTTACGCTCGTTTTCGTCTGTACGCTCATTTGATAAAGGAGGGCCATTGTGAAGTGACATCATCGGAAAGCTGCAAACCCGCGAAAAAGACATAATCGTCTGCAAATAAGTCATTTGCCAACAAAAATAAGCTCGGAACGTGTTTGACTCATCACCGTTTTTTTTCTAAGTTTGAGCCATTTGTTTTGTTAGTTCTGAAGTAAAACTTCATATTCCAAGGTAGTAACCTCGTGAGAACAGAGTGTTGGGGGAATCTTTTTTTTTTTTTTTTTTTTTAATTCATCAAACTGCAGTTTTTTTCAAATTCTCGCAATGTAACTGCATATTCCATCGCATTTTGTCAAGAAAACAAAACGCATGATTAAGGTTTTTTTTTTTTTTGCCCACAACAATCACAAAAAAACTCAATTACTCTGGAAGGTCTGTCTTTATTATCACATGCCCCGTCATAGGGTGCAGGCGGTGACAGCTCAGTAACGACACACATCAGTACAAACGCATACACGATTTACGGTACGTAATATGTTGACAATATGTTAACAATCATGTTCCACTCAATAATAGAACAAACGCTGCTGCTTATCACACCTTTGAGACCTGATCAACAAACGTATCTGTAGGTCGTTGTCCTGGCTAGTCTTTGTGTTGTCAGTGTTGTCTTCCAAACTACCACCTTGATAGTGTACAGCTTCATCTATTATTGGTGAGATTTTCTGATGTACCATATTGCCTCATAGAAAGAACATGTCATACTCTGAAAACGGTGCTCACCAGAGGGGAAAACAATCACAGCTAATTAATTTCTGTTGATGCTGGCAGGCATAACTAATAAGGAGACATTTTCACACAATGAAGTAATATACAGTAAAGTGAGGTTATTATTCCCCCCTTTGCTGAGGGCAGGACTTCAATGGGCTTCATGAGCTTACTGTAACATATCAATCATTTTTTTTACTGTCACTTAGCAATGGTCATTGCAGATTACATTGAAATATAGTCCATTTTTGTCAGTGGCTGCACTGATACTGTCAGACACAAATCATAAAACAGATCGCAATTTTTTTTTACTTGAGTGGACTATTTTTTGATAGCAATCAAGCAGTAAATAATGTCTATGAAAAATACCACTTCATGGCGAATAAATGGTATGGTATCCAATCAATGCGTATTTGCTATATTGAGCCTGCATTTATTGCCAGAATCTGAGGCGTGTCTGATTACTGATATCAGAATCTGAACTCAAAACTCAATTTACCATTGCCAAAAATAACTTTGGCCTTCTTTGCTCACACTGGTGGTAGGTATGGTTGGATTCTTGGTCAATATTTACTCTCTTCTCAAATGCAAGGTAATTAGCCCCCTTGAATTTGCTTGACTGCTAGACACTGAGATTTCTTTTTTGTAAATATTACCCAATTTCCACTCTTTTTTTTTTTTTTTTAGCTTGGGCTTTCTGAAAAAGAGCCTTGTCATTGGATTTGGATCTGATGGAGTCCTCATTTATGAGGCCTCTGCACAATTGCAAGAAGTAGTCATTTTCTTACGGAAGAAGCTGTCTGAAAAGTTGTTTAAGCAATGGTATCATTTGTGCTTGTGCCAAAAATGTCATTGCAAAAATTAGAGGAAATTAGAAGTGTGTGTTCCAACAGGATATGCTGGAAAGGGAAAATTGTGGCAGCTGTATGCCATTTATTTAGAAGATGATTCTCCCAGTTGCCACAGCCACTCTTGCTCAGAATGAATCCAGGTGGCCATTGTTTTTGCCAAAGCACAGAGTGGCTTGTGAATGTCTGGCTGTTTGACTGACTGACAGTTGCTTGAATGCAACCATCAGTGCTTATTTGGCAGCTCATTGCTTATTTTCTTGGACAATTGTGCTGCCACACTTTGTGAAGTCGCAATGGGCCTCCTTCAAAAGGTGTGATTTGTGATCTTTGTTGTACTGTGCTGTCAAAGAAAAATAATTAAAATGTGCTCCCTTCGGATTTCTGTTATAATGCAGAAATTACTTGTAACAATTCTGAAAGACTTAATTTTTCAAATTAGCATTTCAACGGTTGTGAGTGGATTATCTCACAGGTTGGACTTTTCAATCCATTGAGACAGACAGTCACTCAAGGTGAGTGTGCTTGCTGTAGCACAAAGGTGGAAACTTGCTTGACCCTGACTCAAAGAGACAGCGAGGACAGGAGGAAGACACAGGATCACAGTGTGCGGCTGATTGAAAGTCAGTAGAAAATCATCTGCCTAATCCCACTAATTAATTCAAAACCTCTTTTATTCTCTCATTTCTTCACCTCTCCAATTAAACCTGCACTAATCAACATTTTCAGCGGATCAAGTGAAGATGTGCAATGCGAAAGGTTTTGATCGTACTCACAAAGAAAATAATCACCCGGCTCTTATTTTTTTTCTTTCTGAAGCACGTTTCGCCTTTTAGTTTTACACCAAATAGCAGATCTGCTCTAGTTCACCATCATCAGCAGTTATTCCAACTGTCAGCTTGAGTTCAGTTTAGTACAGATATCTTTAATACCATTCATTCTAATACATCAAAAAAGAGAGACGCTTCTCTTTTGAAGGGTTTAGGGAAAAAAAACCTTAATGTTTTAAATTCTCCAAATAGTGTATCATAGATTTTGACAGAAATGCAATTGGGCTCTTGGTTCATATATATAACCAAAAACAAAATATAAAATATAGCATTTTTTGGAGACATTTGGAGGAGTAGTCTCTCATTAAAACAGAAAGTATGAACCCCTTCAACCAACCCTCGACCTGTTTTTGGCACTGCATAGTATAAAAACCACAAACACACACCTCTGAATCACAAACCATGATTTGATTTGTAAACCTCCAACACCTACAAATTATTGCATACTTGTATAGTTTAAATAAAATGCGCGACAAGTACAGTGTTTCATGTTGCACATTTTAGGGAGCCTATAGGAAATCATCACCTGGGTTTTGGCACAGGGGAAAACAGTGTAAATTGAACCAGTAGGTAGAGCTACCTCAAAAAATTTCAATACACATGCCTGCATTCACTTTATGTAGTAGTAAGTACGAAGAACTTGTCCTGATTACTGTGAGTTCTTCCTACCGATGCAGGTTTTGGAGGTACAGGTTGTTTCCTTTTTCCATCCCTCCTGCCATTCTCATATTGCGATTTCTGTTTGATCATTATTTTTTTAGTCATCCAGTGGAGATGAATTCATAAATGTAATTTTTTTCAATGCTGGATATTTAGTTAATTTACATATTTGCCTTTGTGTTTTGTTGACTGACTGAATGTGTATTATTTACTGATTGCATTGCTACATTCTGTCAGAGAACTGTGAACTGAACTAATGACAGTGTGTTCTCTGACCAGAGTAATGCAGGCGTTGATTCCAATGCCAAGCATTGAGGATATATGTTTTTGTTGTTGTTGTTGTTGTTTTCTGTCTTGTGTAAGTACAAGTAAAGAAAGCCACTCCCTCTACCTAGGTAACCATGAACAAAAGCAGTCATGTAATCACAAATAAAGGAAGTATACCCTGTATATTATATTATTTGATTCTTAGACCAAAGCACAGTCCAGTAAATTCATCATTATTTATAATGGTCTACATCCTGCATCTGAAATAAAATAGGTATGTTTTTTTTTACATTATTACGTGTAATATGACTCAGCGCAAGCTAGAAAACAAAATCATAAACTTATTATTGTGGATCAGAGCCACAGTCTCAGACAATTTTGTCAAAATGGAGGTTGTTGGGTAAAATAAGCTTTCAATGTCAGGCCAGTTTGAGCCATAAAACAGCTTTTGTGCTGTGTTTTAATATCAATATTTAATGGTGGCTGTTTACCCAAGGAGAGCTCAATTTACACCATGTTCAATTTACTGCCATCTTGGGACAAGTTGTGCCATAGAGCAACTCTGTGAAACCAGTAGATAAGGTGTTTTATTTTTCACGGGTACACATCAACCTGAGCTACATGGCTATTATTTGAAACAAATAAACTTTTATTTTGAAGTCAAGTCATCTTTCCCTGTCCTACCCTACCTTTTCAGCAACTGTTGATGCTTTCATAGGGTCACATTCAGCCGCAGCAGGAGGTTGATGTTGGTAAAGCTATAAAAATCCACCTTAGACCACCTCATATGTTTAGCAACTCTAAAGCCCCCTCAGCTCCCCTCTGGAGAAGGTAACCAAAAACATTGTTAAAAGAATGATTTTTGGACTTACATTCACCAGGTTGCCAAAGAAACCCCCCCTCCAAAAAACAACTCAAAATGCTTAAAAATGCTCCTTGTAGCTGCAGGGTAAGTAAATATCAAAGGTGATTATTTATTTATGTGTTTCCACTGCCCCCAAGTCTCCTTAAATTTAGTTATTGCATATCATCATGAAATGTTAAAGTCTGCCTGCAGTAAAAAATGTGTTTTTCTTCTTGTTCCTAGAGGTGAATTTTGCTGTGCAGAATGATGTGGAGAGATCGAGTCTAGGAGCCATTGTCACATTTATTCATCAAATCACAAAACATCTACATATTTGGAGGACAATACTGGTCAAATCCAATAAAAGTATGATGTGTTAATTCGAATTTTGCAGTGCAGTGAGGATGAATTTGGTAAACAATGAACTTGTGAATGAGAAATATCTGCATTTATGTACAGTATATTAGAATGTATAATGCCGGAGAAAAGTAGCTGTAGACATATTTAAATGTGAAAATCAGACAGACATTATATTACTTGAGTATTTAGGGATGTCCTTTTATTCAAAGTTGGAAAATGTGTTTGATTGTGGGTTGAAAAGTTCACATTGAATCATTTACAAAAATGCCTGCTTCAGCATTTTGTCCCATAAATTACCCGCATTGAATTGTTGATGAAAAAGAATGGATAAACTTACAATGAACTGCCATTGATTTCGCTGATATATTAATAACTGTTGCGTCTTACACTAGAAAATGGCGAGGCAAGGCAATTTTATTTGTAGAGCCCGTTTTCACCACCAGTTTGTCTCAAAGGGCTTCACATGGCATCAGAACAACATCCTCTGCCCTCAGACCCTCACATCGACTGAGGAGAAACTCCATAGAAAACCCTTTTAACAGGGAAAAATCTGAGAAACCTCAGGGTGAGCAACAGAGGAGGGATCCCTCACCCAGGATGGACAGACGTGCGACAGATGTTGTTACGGACAAGAAGACAGCTTATAACACAAAAAAAACAAAATCTTAATTGTGTGTAAAACTAGCTAGGATTTTCCAGTTTTTACTTTAAATGAGCAAAGGTAAATGGAAGATGTGCTTATTCAGGAGAGAATTAAAATGTAATGAAATGAATTTATCATGCACAGGAAATATGGGAGAAGCAATTAAATCCCATTAGAATGTTATTTTGAAGGGCTACTTACACAGTGAGCTGTACAGGAATATCCTCCAGTGAAGCTGAGGTATGATGGCGCAATGGAACAGCAGTGAGTAATCATTAAAGACCTGGATGGATTTAATGTGGAGCTCCGTAGGAAAAAAAAAAGAAAAAAGCTGTATCTATGCCACACTAAAATTCTAGCTGTCAGCTGCCGATAAAAGAACAACCTGAAAGGTTTGACAACAAGATGGCTGGCTGAGAGAGGTCACAGCAACATCTGATAAAAGCATTTAACTTTGCAATAAAACAGTATATTTACTCTCGCGCAAAACATATATAGCTGCAGGGCAAACTGCATTTTATGTGGTCAAACATTTTCCCGCTGATCTGTTGAGTTTACTCCACAACAGCAGAAGTGGAAAGCCATCATATGGACTGTTGATTTTCAGTTTGGAACATCCATTTTTAAACTTTTCTGAATTTTTGGACTTATCTCATCCGCGCTGTGTATTATCTCTTTTTTTAGTTGCCGCTTTCTTTTTTTTCCCCCTCAAATGTCTGGTTCTACTTCTTGCTTTGTGTGTTTCCCCACCTTTTTCGTCTTGGCTCTTTCCCTGCCTCAAGTCTTTCCACCCGTCTCTAGTTGTCTCATTAGCTCTTCCTTCATTTTTGTCTTGGTCAGTTGTTTCTTCGGCCTCTCGTCAGATATCAGTACAGTTTGTTTCTTCGACTTTCTCCATTTCTAGTTTAACTTACTTTTCCAATGTTGTAGCCATCTTTTTTTTTTTCATCAGTGGCTTCTGCCACTATGTCCCATGCTGTTTTTGGTTACTTTCAAGAATACAGACCTGCTGCCTGCCTCTGCTGCTCCTGCTGGTTCCTGCTGTCACCATATATATTTTTTCTGTTCTGGACTTGGGTCGAAACTCGTTCCCCTCCTTTGGAATTGGTTTTGTTCGTGTAGCGCAGTGTACTCATGGCTCAGATATGAATATCCTGTAATTACCAATTGGAGCACACTTGCTTTGAGTGTATATCAGCAATTATGTGGTGAATTTGGAAGCAGGTAAAGGAGGAGTGTTTGTGCAAGAAATGACAGTAGATAAGGCATGAATGTGTGCATCTGTAGTAACCTTCATAGGTGTGTCATTTCTTATGCAAAAGTAGAATCCCCTGTGTAGAGCAGTGGTCTTAAACTGGGGTTGGGGCTACTAATGGATTGCAGATGGGGGCTTACGTGAAATCCTGTAAGAACCGATGTCTTGAATGTTTGATGTGTGTGTACAAAATAGTTCCAGCGAATCCAAAGAATAGAATTTACTAGAGTTGATTGTACTGTGTCACCGTGTTTAATAAAAGCGTGTGTGTGTGTGTGTGTGTGTGTGTGTGGGGGGGGGGGTAGCAGGTCGTCCCACTCTTCTCCTCTTCATTTCCATCGCTGATTTTAAGAGGCTGCTCTGATGTTCATACTTTTATTGCATTATGCAAAAAGAGATGGTTCATGTGCTGATGGCCATGTGTCACCTGGTATACTTGGTCAACACTGCAACAAAGACAGGTTGCCTTGACATTTCTCACACACAGCAGCACTCCTATTGACGAGGGAATAATTTGCTCAGCATAGTTCACTGGATCAGAAAGCATAGGTAAGGCCATATTAACAATGTTATCATTATTCGCGATGAGCATCTTTGCACTTATTTCCTTGAAAAATATGAGCGTAGGCACATCCAACAAATTCGACTAAAACATTTAATGTGTAACCCCTTTTTTGATATACTGTTAGGATGAAAAAGTTATTTTCAATTCTGGTTTTACAGGTGTTGGATTTTTGAATATGTGGTTAAGTATGTCAAGACACTTACAGTAAATACAAATTCTGCTTTTCATTACATTGCACTCTTGCCTTTACTTGCTTGACACTTAATACTTAGTAGTATTTCCTACCAGTTTGTCAAAATGACAGGCACAACTTCAAAATGGTGTCAAACAGGTTTGTTGAGAGTCTATGTTGAGCTTAGCACTTTGTTCCATGTCCACACACACACACACACACGCAAACACACACACACTTTCTGTCTGCCACAAGCCACATAAACACACATGCAGAAAGAGACAGCATCAAACACTGTCAGAAAAAAATTGCACACTCTTGTCACACACATACAGATAAAAATACTCACCTTCCATGAGTGACCAAGAGTCAGGCAATTGTCTGTTTTGTTCTGGGATTTCTTTGGAAAAGCTACTAGAGGAATTGAAGGACTGAAGCTGAAACAGGAGGGAGTCCGCTCAAACGCTTCCCATCTTGTCCATGCCACCAGCAGGAGATTTTGTGAGATAATAAAACCAATTTGATTTTCTAACAAGTGGTTGTTTGGAACCCCAACTTCTAACATACATGGTGTTTGCCAAGTGTATTTCAACACAAATCAGCTGTTATTTATTTATGGTCTGAATGCTTCTTTCCCTGTAAACTCTCATGGAAAAGTCCATTCATCCATTTTCTTCCACTTATCTTGTTAAGGGTTGCGGGGCCCCAGCGGCTTTTGGGTGAGAGGCGGGGTTCACCCTGGACGGGTCACCAGTCCATCTCAGGGCCAACACATAGAGACAGACAACCATTCACACTCACAGCCATACCTACGTTCAATTTAGAGTATCAATCAGCCTCGTCCTCTCTTGATGTCTTTGGACTGTGGGAGGAAGCTGGAGTACCAGAGAGAACCCACACAGGAACAGGGAGAACATGGAGACTCACACAGAAAGATCCTGTGCTGGAGCCGGCACTTAAAGCCGGAAACTTCTTGCTGTGAGGCGACAGTGCTGACCACTGCACCACCGTGCAGCCTCATTCAACAACTTGTGTTTGGCTAAGAAAAAAAACCAAAACTGGAAATAAAAAAAGAATACTTCATTTTGGAATATTGGTATACCTTGAAGCTCAAGCGTCAGCTGCAAATTTTAACGAGCCTTCAATGTGCATTCAGAAGACTATTTAACACTCCTCGGGAGTCCTTTCATCATCACACACCTTATGAGCAAAAGAGCAATGCTGGACTGCTCGGACTGGTGTTGCATGCATGTTTGTATGCAGGTGCACCGCCCTGTGCATCTATAGTGTTACCTGCCTGCATGTGCAATTTGTTCACTCAGTGTTTAAATCCTGAAGTGAGATTGAAGAATGAGACGAAACTGCATGACAAAAGAGGAGATGGGCTCCACTAACAAATTGACAAAATGCCACAGCAGAGCAAATTGTAATGTGTACAGCTAGGGCGGGAAGCCGGAGAGCAGACTGAATTGGCTTTTCTATTTTGTGAAATGTACTGTATATAAGCAATTTAGGGGAAGGATTTTTGTAACACAGCACCGTCCGCTTTTCTTTTCTCATAGCTCTTATCCCATTCACTATTTTACTAGACCTAAATGAAAGAACTCACACCTCGACCTGTGCTAATGAACTGAGAACTGGGGACATATAGCTGAAGTGGGTGTAATAAAAAAAAAACCTCTGCTTTAATGTGAAGGTGATGACAGTCAGATTAAAGCAGCAGCAGACAAACCTCATCTTAGTGGACTGAATCTTTGATGATGGTCCCAGAACCTGTTGGAGCAATCCGCTGAGCTTTGATGTCACAGCCCACAGGAATCCAAATTATCACCACTGCATACTTTTTGTTCCTTGTGTATTCCCCAAAAATGCTGTGGCACAGGGCTGAGGCTGGAAGTCACACACCATCTTTGCAATGCACGGGTCCTTTCTGTTTGATTTTTCTTTTTTTCCTGATTTCCAAATCTATGTGAAACACTCAAATATGTTGAATATATATAATATATGAAAAAAATGACAGAACAAGATCATGTGACATGAACCCCTGAAAGTGCCTTTGTGTGACACACCACACAGCAGCTAACATAAACAACATCCCCGGATGTTGCGTGTACATATATACAGTACGTATGTATAAATCTTTCAAAAAGTTGTTTAAAACTAAAAGTTAGTTATTTATTTCAAATAAATTAGTCGTTATTTATTTCAAATAAATAACAACTGAAACAAGTAAATATTCCTTTTCAAATAATAACCAAAGACCTTCATTCGGAATTAAAAACACTTTGGTAAATACCACACTAGTAAATTTTGAAGTATTTGAAGACTGTTTTCGAACAAGTATCTTCATGACACAACAAACATCATCATGCCGAAAGCTGAAGAAGCTAGATGTGCTGATGTTGAAGTCATGTGGCTGGATGCAGTTTGTGCATACCACAACAATAGCGTCTCACTTCCAAAGATTGCATTTAAGCTGCTGAATGATTATGATGGACAAAATATTTATATCATAAATGTTTCTTTGCCGCAGTGCATATTTTTGGCAAGGAATGAAACCCCAACATAAAAATCCCATTGGCTGTTGGTGCAGAGACCCGTGGCAATGTGAAGTTCCAAGTTGGCCGACAATAACATGTCATCCCTGCAGCATGCTACGATGTGTGCTTAACTATTGTGAGGCATCTTTCCTGCTTCTCAGATATTGGCTGTCCAATTATTTCTATTTATCGGCAGGATTCTCTCATGTCAATCAAACTTGTCGCTGCCTTTGGTGCAACTCAGGCATGTTGTTAGACCTGGGCATTTTGGGCTACAGCCACGGATCTTTGTTTAAGAATATAGGCCTACATATAATAAATTGCCTCATGATGAAAATCACCACGTCCAGCAGCCACAATTGCAACATTGTTCCCAACACTGACCTGACCTGGCTTTCCTTCTGGAGTGCGAATATTTTGTTGCAAATTCGACATCAGTGTTCTTTCCCCCTCTCACTCATTGATATTACTAGAGCCCGTCTAAAGTTTATACAGCGTTTAGTGGTTTCTTAATATGGCTATACAGCGCTTTTTTTTTTTTTTTTTGGCCACAGCGCAAGAAGAGGTAGAGAGTGAGACATCATCTCCGCCAACCTCCGATAACACATCCATCAGTTCATGAAAAAAGCAGCCAGCTCTAGCTCTGAAATTCGGAGAGACACAGACTGAGAACCAGTGCTAGTAGCCAGCCTCTGCATCTCACCAGCTTTAAGACACCTAATTTGGATAACTAAAGAGATTTACTTACTTACGGCTCTGTGGGTTCAAATCACGTTCTCAAGCATTCATTTTCCATTTATTTGTTATTAAAATAGGACTATTAGGACCCCAATAATTGGCCTCCCCTTTGCTCTCAAACTATGTTGAAATTGCATCTACAACAGCCCAATTTTCAAAATTTCTCGGGGGGAAACCCCTGGATCCCTGTGAAAACAAAGACAATATCCTCAAAGCTAAAGCCCCGGATGTGTTGTAGTCCAAGCAACGCTCCTGGTGCAACTGACCGAAACACTGTATTGGAGATTGAGTGATTGTAATATCAGTATATTTTTTGCTGGAGCCACTTCATCCAGTACGGCACAACTCTGGTCAGAGAGTGGACACAGACACATGGAGAACAGTTCAGAAACTTTACATCAGGTTCAATGGCAAGAGCATCATGTTCACATCCATGCATGACAACCAATGATCCAATGAGTGAATGAACTGAATGCAGAATAAATGTTGAATGAATGAATTAATGAATGAATGGTCTCAGTAAACAGCATACAGACAAAACCATGTTTACAGTAGCTTGCTTTAACTTCAAACATACCAAATTGTATTGACCTAACAGTCTCACAGTCATGCAAATAGAATAAATGCATACAGACATAACCAACTAAGTAGCTTAGCTAGCATCATTGCAGGATGTGCTTGCTCATGGAGAATTGTTGGGTGTAAATTCATTGAAGGAGTGTGGTACCAGACCTGCTGTACTTGTAAAGTGTCATGAGATAACTTTTGTTGGGATTTGGCGCGATATAAATAAAACTGACTTGACTTGAATTTACCAGTAAAGGCCCTAACAGAGTGTAGCAAGCATGGTAATATCTCACTGGATTATGAGTTGAAACACCAACAATCATGTTAGATCTAGTTATTTCATATTTGGACACCAATGGATTGATGTAGAAAATATTCAGTAAAATAACAGATGGATGGGGTGTGTTAAACCCTGCCATTTAGTAAATGTTCTCTTACACTTATTATGATCTGTACATGCCATTGGAGGAAGACTACACAGCTAATCAGCGTGTCTTAGTTGGACACAGCTGAGCTCTGGACCAGGGTCAAAACCTGGCAGGTGATGTTCCGCAGCTGCCTCAGCACATCAGCTCTCCAATGAGACCTAACACTGATCAGCACAGGGGCTGTTATGGTCAGCGTTGATTCTGATCTACTTTCAATATTTGATGGATTCAAATGCAAAACTTCCTCATTTCTATTTTTCAATTTATTTTTTCATCAAGAGTACCATGACAATGGTATCAAAAAGGTTATTAATGACACAGCTTTTTTCCTGATGTTTAAGCACACAAGCCGTCAAAATACTTGGATACTTTTTGCAATCCCTTATAATCCCCCAGTGCGGACAGCAATTGTCTGTCCGAACACTAAACTGCAGCATGATCAGACTTTTTTTTCTCCACTGAAAACGTGCTTTCAGTGGAATGATGGTGCTTTGTTTCTAGGGCATTTGAGAAGGGGGTGAGGGCCCAAGAAAACAACATTTACTCTGCTGATAACCCTGTTGCCCTACAATATAGCATGGGCGTTCTTCAGCAACACCTATTTAAAAGGAGGCTTTGACAAGACTGCAGTGTTTTTTGGGTTCTAGTTTTACCACCAAAAATGTCAAATAAAGTGTAAAAATAGGGATATAAGAAGGACTTGGATAATGGTTTTAAAAACACATGCCAACTTGACTGGAAATATGTTTATTTACCATCCTCTGCAGAATCACAGCAGAAGATGGATATCATTCTGTCCTCTGAGTATTCGTGAGCTAAGACCCTCAAAGACCAACAGCTTGCTAGTTAGCTTAGCACAATAAATGGTAGTGTGTGGGCTGTGTATCATAGCTCGATCAAAAGTCATTAAACAATCATTCCCTAAAATAAAACATAGTGTTGTGCGCATTCACAATAAAATAACAATTTAAATTCATGCAATTTTGTCACTTCGGAATAAAATACACAACCGCAGCTTTGCTGACGGGGTGCAGTGATTTAATGCAGACCATCAAACCCTTGGCCACCTAAACAGCACATTTGTTGATTACAGGGAAAAACAACTACTACCACAAAGAGAGGATGAGGATATTTATTTCTGAACAAACTAATATCCTGACCAATCTAGTTGAAAGACACCACACAGAGGACCCACATTTTTTGGAAGTTGAGCAAGCAAGATAGGTACTCCACAGATTTTGGGAAGGTAACTAGCAATCAGCGGGTCTCTGTGGGTCTGAGCTTCTTAATACAGCACAGAGGAGAGAAGGGTATGTAGCTTTATTTTCTGGCCCTGGGGAGGATGAGTAAGCTGATTCCCCAAAAGGTTCCTTTTAGGTACTCTTGGTGAAAGGTTGAGTTTCTTTCTTTCATCAATCCTCCATTCAAAGACTCATAAAGATGCCTTGTCTGGCATTTCAAGCTGACCTACTGGATGTGCCTATTTGAACTGCAACAGTGAGAATCAGTTGGTGGTATCATCTACTTCTGCAGGTTGGTAAATTGAAGTTTCTGGAATCTCACCAAACCAAAAGATCATCCTATGAGCTAGCCTGGCAGCTTGGTCTAATAGAGCAGCACTTGTCAATCCTAGGCCCGAGGGGAGATAAAAAAAAAAAAAAGTTTATTTTCCACCCTACATATTTGCTTTCACTTGGATTCAGGGCTTAAGTCACTCACTGGTGTGTTGTTTAATGGCTACCAGGAAATATAACTTTATGTAGTGGCTCTCCTTTTCAGAACTATGTCCTTTAGGGGCTTTACTTCCATGTACCTGGCTAAATAACTGTGAGATGATGATGACAGATGTTGCAGCTTTAATGGATTCAATATGGAACTCATATCCAGCCGTCTTAAATATCAGGAATATTATGAATCACCTCAATGACACAAATCTAATGCAACCACAAGTCATTATGTATTTGGATATCGTGTTAAATTTCTATTTACAGTATATGCTTATAATTCTGTCTTTTCTCTTGCTCCCACCTGGTCAATATTTGAAGGAACTCCGCACACTTTTTAGGAAATACACTCATTTGCCATCTTTCTTTGGATCTACTACTTGTTTAGTTTTGCCATGCTCTATCACTTTACCTTTATCATGATGATGCACTTACACCAGAAACATTTCTGTTCAAATGGATTTATTATACAATGCGTAGGCCATGGCTCCTACAATTAGCAGTGAAAAGGAGTTCTTATAGTGAGTAGTACCTATAACCCTCCCTATCCCCACTATCGGAGCTCAGAGATCAAAGTCAATTATTAAAGTCAGTGCCCAAAGTTCCCAAGGTACTACACTAGTTCAAATAAACATGAAACATGATCAAATTATGATCGGCCCAATCATCGTAGACAGAAGAACCTGGAAGAAAACAGAAGGCCTCTGTATGGTGGTTCCCGCAATCACAGAAGCAACGGCCCATCAAAAGCAGACCGCAGTGACTGGTGGAGACCACAAAATTAACATGATTGCAAGCTGTGCAAATGAAATTGCATAAGTATACAATGACCTAACCCTAACCCCACACTCTGAAGTGTGCAGTTTGGGTAAACCTGTGGCTGCCATACTCAGCGTTTTCTAATGCCTTTTTCATTGGTGCCATTAAGTCCCAATTCTTCAAAATAGAATAAAAATATCAGATTCTGAAAATCTCTTCCGTATTACTGATTCGCTTGAGGTAATCATGGCTAATCGATGATTTGGTATCCACTACAGGTGCCCCAGTCCATGTCAGGCACGCCAAGTAGTTGCTTGGCAGTCCACTCCACCTTACCTTCAAGACAACGGTGGAAGAAGATTTCAGAGCGTCTGATTGGTTGATAGTATTTGGAGTTGACATTGTTGAAACCATTTATTTGGCCCAATAATGGTCGTACTGAAACTTTGAAACCCTGGTAGTAATGACTAAGGGTGAGCAAGAAGACCAAAGAGGTTTGCACCTGCCCCCCACTTCAAGATAGCATGGCCATCTCATAGGTGATGGTGATATGTGCCAATCTAAAACAACAATTAAACTGCTATGTTATTCTGATCTTCAGCATTTATATTTTAAGAAACAATAAAATCCATTATATGAAGAAATGACTTTTTTTCATTTCAAAATATTTTTCAAGCGTCTTTTTTTCCTGTCCTGCAACACACCTTCCTGTCTGTGTCCCACTCGGTGTCCCAAGTGGGACTTCATAATGTCTTTGTTGCTGTCAGGGCCACCCCTCCCTAAAAACAGAACACGAGCGGTGCATACGCCCTCATCTTCCATGAGGGGCTACATTTTGTGTGAGGAGACGCATTATCGAGCACATGAGCATCGTGCGTGAAGCATCAAATCAGCTTGAGGAAGAAGAGAGGAGACCAGTAATCTGACTACGCATGTGTTGCTGAAATGATTGGCAGCACTCAACATCTCACCAATCAGAGGGGTGCATCAGTAGGCTCTTCTAGAGCTGCAGCTAGCAGATGAAGGACATGTCGAGATGTCCTAAAGACATCATGAGTCAGGAGCGAGCAAGAGGAAGAAAAAGACAAAACAAGAGGAAACTTGTAAATTACTTGAAGGTGAGTTTGCAACTGTGTCTGCTACTCATTAGATAGGAAGCCCTGTCAAAAGTCTCCAAACTGGAAGAGTCACACATAATCTGGCAAGATAGCCTCAAAACCTATAGGAAAGCCCTATGTAAAACTAGAGCAGCCTACTACTCAACACTAATCGAGGAACACAAGAACAACCCCAGGTTTCTCTTCAGTACTGTAGCCAGACTGACAGAGAGCCACAGCTCTACTGAACCTAGCATTCCTGTTTCCCTGAGTAGCGATGATTTCATGGACTTCTTTAATGACAAAATTCTACTTGTTAGAGAGAAAATTCTTCTCCTCTTGCCATCAGCTGACAATACGGCAACTATAACCTTAGAAACCTAAGAGGCTTCAGAGAGCAGCGATAGGCCCAGACAAACAATTTGAAAAACAAAAAAAACATCCACCTGTCTTCTAGACCCCATCCCAACCAAGCTTCTTAAAGACTCTTTACCTCTAGTTAGCACCTCTCTCTTAGATATGATCAATGCGTCGCTGTTATCTGGTTACGTCCCACAGTCCTTTAAAGTAGCAGTAATTAAACCCCCTCTCAAAAAAACAAATCTAGGCCCAGAAGCTTGGCCAGCTTCAGACCAATATCAAATCTTCCTTTTCTCTCCTTTGGGAGCCTTCGGGCTCCCCCGCATCCCAGATCCTGGGTGCTGCTGGAGGAGGCTACAGACCTAAAGAGGCTCAAGCAGCCACCCGTAACACCACCTGCTTACGTCCCTGTCTGTCCATCAGTCTCTTCCCTTTCTCTCTCTCTTTATCTCTGTCCCTCTCTTTCCTTCTGGATATATCTGTCTTTCTCCATTATCTCTCTTTGTCTCTGTCCTGCTCTCCTGCTCTCTGTCCCCCCAGTCAGAGCAGAAGGCTGTCCCCATTGAACCTGGATCTGCTCGACGTTCCTGCCTGTTAAAAGGAAGGTTTTCGTCGCCACTGTTGCAGGATGTGCTTGCTGATGGAGAATTGTTGGGAGTAAATTCATTGAAGACGTGTGGTACTAGACCTGCTCTAATTGTAAAGCATCACAAGATAACTTTTGTTGTGATTTGGCGCCGACTTGACTTGCACGGTCATTTTGTACCTATGATATATTTGGGATCGGGAGAGGTGTGTGTGTGTGTGGGGGGGGGGGGACTCCAAATAAAATTTTCCTTAGGGCCTTAATTTGGTCAGGGGCAGCCCTGGTTGCTGTAACTAAAACTGGGCATACACTAAGAATTTTTTTTTCTCCAACTCACATTTTCCAGAGTAAATCTTTTTTGCTTTATGGGCTAAAGCTCACAGTTCATGTGTTGTGTTCAGGCCCATCATCGTGCTACAAGCTGAGTGTTCACACAGAACAGCTGGTAGGCACCTGCAGATTTTCCTGAGTCTGACTGCAGACAATTGTCAGAAATGCTTTGTTTGGAAACTCCAAAAGAGTTGATTTGTGCCTTGAAAAAGAAAATGAATAGTTTGTTGAATGTCAATGCGGTGCCATTTAAGAGGAACTTGTTGAAGCAAAGGTTGTTGAAGCTGATGTTTTTCTTCCCTACGTTCAAATGTCTCAAGATCAGAGGAGGAAGATGCATCAAACAGACATACATGCTGATGCCCCAGCTCCCATGATTTGGCGTGTCGCTGCAGCACTTCTAGACGTTGTCTTTGTCATGGGGAGAAAAGACAGTGGAGTTGGGGAAACAGCTTGTTGTTTTGTTCTATCTACACTATATGAAGCCACGAGACAACAAACCAATATTTCGGTCAAAATTGGAAAGTAGCAGCTGATCTGGCCATGATCGGTCATCCTCCCTGGACACTGCATGGGTAACGATGCTCAGTGAAGCTGAAATTTGCGCCATCTACAGAGTGAGATGTGCAGCTCATAAATAAGCACAGAAATGGGCTCAAATGGTACAGTAAGTGTGCCAACCCAAATGATTTTGTTTGAATTTCTCCTCCAAGTGAATGCGACTATTGCAGTACCAGGCAGAGAACAAATAACTAATTTTATATTTACCTTCCTCTCTATCTCATTTCCCCCCCAATTTTTTTTTGCATTTGTCCATGTATATCAGCTCCTCAATTGTCAGTCCCCCTTTTGGTCCATCTATGACCCTGGGAGTACAGACCCCCTCCTCTTATGTAGACATCTTCCATTCATTATGGCGCAGCCTTGGCTCAGTCTGCTCTCTCCCCTTCTGTGGTGCTCAATTACTCTATCTTCCTGGGGCAAGCACTAGTGTCAAGCTACTGTAATGACTTTCTGATTATCTGTCTTTATGTGATGAATGAGATGGAAATGTACCACCACGGCCAAATGTGGCTGGCACTGTGCCAAACTGCCACACCACAGTCGGGGGGGGGGGGGCAGTCTGGGAGGGATGCGCGACATAAAACAAATAACATTAGATTGTAATACAGATGCACCCATTGTTATCTGTCAGTGCAGCTGAAGGAGTCATGCTCGATTTTTGTATTTTTAACTGTGTAATAAAAATGTATTGTTTATGACACATATGGAAGAAAATAATTCAGAGCCATTCAGTGATTAATTAATCAGCCGGTTTGAGGGAAGAAATATAGACACCACCGATAGAGTCGTTAAGAGAAATAAAGTCTCTGTAGCGTCCCGGTGAGAAATGGGCTTAACCTCTACCTAGGTGTACGTGCTCTGAGTGGCGATGTAGCAGGGAGGACTAGCCATAAAACCGCCCCTATCAAGGACAAAATAACCTACCGTTTTAGCATCTAAATCTACTGGGCTTGCATGATGTAAAGCGATTGTTGATGCCTGACTTTGACCTCCTTAAACTCTACTATTGATTTTTCTCCCTTTCTTCCAGATGACTGTTGATGCCTGCTCAGCCTCTGAAAAATGAGGCTGACGTAGGCATGGTTAACCATAATGCCAAGGCGGATGCCACTCGATAGCAGCCAGACACCTGAGAGAGCAGGCCCAGGTCCAGCTCGCCACTCACCCTCTCTCCGCTTCTATTATTCATCCCTCTTTCAAATGCCTTTTATGCTGCTCAATTACCCCTTCAGCGGCCCAGTGTGGACACTGTAATGACATTCTGATTATCAGTCTGTAAATGAGAAATGAAATGAGTGTGTGATGTCGTGCCAGGGGAAGAATGGAACAACTAGAAGCCTTTCAAAAAATGGATGCAGTGGAGGAGGGAGAAGGGTAGAGGGAGGCCAGGGGGAGGGATGAGAGCAGTACTTTGGTGATCATTGACAAGACGATAAAAAGAAGAAACATTTTGTAACACACTGCAAATGTATGAAAATACACTTTAGAGTTTAATTGCCCCTATTCAAGGCTTCACTGTACGCTTTAACAATGCACAAAGGTCCTTTTTAAACAATCAGGCGGGTAGAAAGGAGCTATGCTGCAATTGAAAATATGTCCATTAATCTCAGAGAGCTTAAATAGCAGATATCCTGTTCACGAGCTGAATTGGACTGAATGGCGGCATAAAATTTCACACTTGCACCTCTTATAACTTAGATATCTAACAATGAAAATCAACTTTCAACGACTGTGCTAAAACTGCAAATGTCTGGTAAAAGACAATACCATCACCTAGAGATAAGACATTGTTGAAACAAATTTACCAGTCCAACGAAGAATACAGTGTCTCCGTTTGCACAGTCAATCTGTGATTGAGAATCGGTCCACCGTGCCATGTAACTCACCTATGACTGTGAGTGAGTTTAATGAAAGATAAATGTTGATTCAAGTCAGTTACAGTGAGAGATCCTCTGGCAAGTAGTGTAGCATAATGTTTAAAGGATTTGTAAAGTGTGTCCTCTGTTCCTGGCCCAGCCGCCTCCAAAGTTGTCCATCCATTCTGCTTTTTATAGCTCCATGAACTGCCTTTCTGTAGCAATTATCCAAAGTTGTTCTTGTCCAGGTTTATCTGGCAATAAAATGCAACTCTGGGCCATCTCTGTGTTCATTAGATCTGCAATCTAACTGGCCCACTAAACTACATTCGCTTTATCCTGGAGAGTCTCCCCCATTGCAGCCCAATCAACAGAAATGCTCCACAGCCCAGACTGCTGTTTAATAGGATATTAACATCCTGATCAATCACCTTAATTGATATTTTTTAGACATTAACACTCAAACTCTAACAGATGTAATTGTCAGATAGGGAGTGGGATCCCCATCGGCAGTAATTGGGCCATTATGGATGCAGGCGTGACTGAGAGATTTAGAATGCCAATGACATGGGAAAGAGACGGAGCCAGGGCCCTTGTGGGTGGAGCTGTATATAACTCATGCTCGGGCACTGCACCAGAGGAATTCCAACTAAAAGGCTGGTTAAAATTAGCTGCAATCAGATGTTTTAACAATTCAGCACATGTGTGCAAAGCTGTTGGAGTGAATGCATTTTCTCTCATCTATGCCAGGGTTTCAGCCTAAAACTTCCTGGTGTGTCAGCGGCAATGATACCATATGGCATCTTGTGTTGACTGCCTCCGCGTTGTGTGTTGTGCCATTAGAGCCAGGAGCAGAGGAGTGACTTTGGCACCTTCATTAATCCTGGCTAACTCCTGTGTGCCAGCGAGCCCACTTTCACAAGAGCCCGCTGATGCTAGCACAATGTCAGCTCACTCTGTCACCGCTCATTCCCCCCCCTGTGCACAGTAGGAGAAAAGGGACCAATTGTTTGCAAAATACCTTTCATTACTCCGTTGGCAGAAAGCATTTGAAGTGAATTTGTGTGAATTATTGCACATAGCTGAGTTTATGATGCAACATTTCCATAAGTGCACTTTGAAGATGGGTTTCATTGAAGACGGGTAAAAGTAAAACACTAAAGGAGTGCAGAAGCAAAGTAGGAGGATAACCCCATGTCAGGTTCTTTTATTCCTTCCAAAAACTGTTTGCGTTTCTCCTTGAGACTAAAAGCTATTAATGCAACCTAAAATGCTATAAAATGCTATTTTATGTATGTTATGGCATTAAAAGATGTAATAAGGTTATACTGCCCGCTCATGTGACTCAAGACTACTCTTTCCCCACAGCTATGAAAGGAGTTTTCTTTGTTTTGAATGAGGGATACTGTATTTGGCTGGCTAGTAGTAATGCTGGTCTGTTGCTCAGCAATACAAAAAACTACAGGGAAAAAGAGAGGGTGTCAGATGTCATTCTGAGCTTTCTTATTGGTCTGTGG
The DNA here is from genome assembly GCF_037954235.1 of Aulostomus chinensis. Lineage (NCBI taxonomy): Eukaryota > Metazoa > Chordata > Actinopteri > Syngnathiformes > Aulostomidae > Aulostomus > Aulostomus chinensis. Next base: position 9,575,980 of record NC_141332.1, on the reverse strand, counting down.
TTGTGTCAATCAAGAAAAATCAAAGAGCAAAATCTTTGATAGGGAAATTATATGCAACAGGTTTTTATGGGAAAAAAAATTATCTGTGTTGAAATTTTTAGGACAAATTTCTGACGTGGTTTTGAAGTATGGTTATTTTGAGCTACCATATGCGCCTACTTCTTAAGACAGAGATCGTCCACAGTTCTAGTTAATGCATAATTTACCATTGCCAGGAGAAGCTCGGCTTTCTTTCACTGTTTATAGGAATTTTGTATTAGCCTCTTTAAACTTCCAATGAGCAGCAAACTTGAATCCTCACGAGTTACATGGAAATAGACTGACTGACGTTTGTGGAAGTTAGACGGTGCTGTTCACAGGACACGTGGAGAATCTGCACAGTGCTTTGCAACAAAACCTTTTCAGCATTTAAAATTCTCCTCATGTGCCCTTGTTGTTGCTCATCATTTATTCCGGTAAAGTTCTTAAGAAAGTACAGTAGAGGACACGTTGCACTATTTGTGAAAGCAAAGATGATTCTATACACAGTCAAAAAGAATTACAGGAAGATTAGAGATGCGTGCTGATTTTAGGAATGTGGGAGCTGGTTACCAACATCTTGTGAGTGACTGTCCCTGGTAGTACCTCACATCTCTGAAAACTTTGGAATTAAATAGGTTTAATCTAGATTAAATGACCAGGGTTTAAAACCTATATTCTTGCCAAAAGATATAAAGCATAAATTGCAGTAGTACATAAAAGTTCCTCTCCACTTATCTAGAAGCCAGTACTTGAGGGGTGGATAACTACAACACGACCAGTTCAAATTCCATGCTACTTTAAATTTGCGTTAAATTCACTTTAACAGGGTGAACACGTTACAGAAGAGTAACCTGTGTCTACTGATTTGCCTACACAAATATTTCATTCTGTCAGTGTGTGACCAAGTGTTGCCATTAGTGTGTTTTGTTGCACCGGTAACATCCAGGTGACATCATGGGGTCTTGGAGTACATCGCAGTCCAAACATAAAATAGCGTTATCTTATTTTCATGTCTGTGTGTCCATTACAGGAGACACGTATATCATGTGGATGGGGTGCTACAGCTCCCGCAGAGCGCTGGAATTCAACGTGCATTAGCTGATTGCCATTTGTCTCAATCATGCTTCACAAACTGGCTCATTCATCAGTTGTTGCAACTTCAAATTATACCCTAGCAGGTGTACTTTTTTGCTGTTGCTAATACCACTTGCACTTCCACCTAATCTGTTAAAGGTTGGAATAGTTTTAATTGCTTTTATGTTTCTGAACAGGGGTGTGGGGGGTTCTTCTCAACGTTGAACCTCTTTGATGCGTGAGAGCGCCATTAAAGAAAAAAGAAACTTCAATGCAAACCAAGAACCATTTCCTCTGGTCAATGGTCTATTGCTGGAAATATATGGTATATTTTAAGCTACATTTTGGCTGACGTTGGTGTTCTTGAGGTGTTCTTTTTTTTAAATTTCCCTTACACATATTGTTGCTTTTGCCTTAAGAAAAAGCACCTAGGAGTATCCTGGGCTGTGAAAAAATAAAGATTTTGTTTTTATTTTGCCTGAACAGAATAAAACCAAATGTCAAAAATTAAGTCCAGTCTTAACAAAAGAAAAGCAGTAAACTTATCCATCGAGGCCATTAGAATGAATCACCATCATGGCAACCAACCGTCCACCACGCTGCAAGAGTGCACAACCTACATCGTGCAACTGACAGCGCAACTGAAATCTTATTTGATATTTGTGTCGTATCACTAACATGATTGAATTGTATACTCTTGACTTAATTCCCAATGTGGTAAAAATATAATCATAATAATATAATTATCTTCAATAGAAGGGTAGAGGCTTGACTTACACAATGGTAAGATCCTCCAGAATATGTTTGGATAACACACGTAACACAAAAACTGGCACCTAATCAGATGTTGCTTTTTGTCACTATGAAACATCTTTTTAACTGAGCAGGAACACAACCATTACACCAGGGTCGACTGTGTTTGTCAAAATGCATCTGACTGAAGCCACTGCTTGATCTCATTGTTGATGTTGTTGTTGTTGTTGTTGTTACTTGCTGCCTTGAGGGTAGTGCATCTGTTCAACTTGCAAATGAACCTAGAATCAAAAGTGTATGCTGACAGTTTCCTTCCTGCTGTTAGAGGGTGCAGTGTTCAGTGATAATGTCAGAATGACATGTTCAAATTACTGCACACTTACATTACTGTGCAATCTAATGTATGTTGAAGGTGGCATTTCTATAAAAATGAAATGTCATCCTTTAACTTCCTTCCCGTTGGCTGTGGGTGAAACTCTCAAAATGCATTTCAACAATCACTTATGGTCACAAGGTTTTGTGAGTATAAAAGCAGGGGGGAATGATGGGTGGTAGCTGGCATGGATTAAAACTCTCTCATGCTACTATCAATATTTATTGCTAGTGACTTACAGTACCATCCTTTACAATCCCACCCTCCTCTCCAAGAGAGTTCCATGTTGCCCCTTGGCTTCATTTCTCTGCTGTGACTGACTGTTGCCTCTTGAGGAGAAAATTGGTATTACAGAAAAGGCAGAAATGATTTCCTATCAAAGTTAATATTTATATTAAAAAGAAATTGCTGGCGCTAAACACAAGGATCATCAAAATGTCTATCAAATTCTGGTAATAGAGTCAACAGTTGTCAAGACATTTCACAAAGAGCCAGGAAAGAAAACCAGGGGGATCAACAGGTCACAGGGATTCATGATCTGAGCACCGTGCATTTCTTTGCCCGATTCCTGTGAATCCTCCTTTGCTGTTTTCAATCTAGACCAAAGTGGCAGACCTGCTGATGGATGGAAATTGCCATAGATCGCCATGCTGCACTTGAGCAGTTAATTATGTTAAAAAAAAAAATCAAATAAGAGCTGAAAAGAATGAAAGCTAGACTGAGGACATTTGACAAACAAGCTGACAGGTAATTAAATCTGCTGATAATCAGTGAATGATCTACATAGTCTGTAATATGGGTTGATGTGTTTCTGTTTGCAAAGAGAGAGATAATAAAGAGAGAACTGACACACAATAACTACTGGCTGCGAGCCTAGAAAAGGCTGCAGGTAGGGAGAGAAAAGGTACAGGAGACAATCATTAGTCTATGATTTATCTTACCTGTGGTGTAAATATTATAAAAGACCTTACGATGCAGTGACATTTGCATCGTCTGTCTGTAGTATATGACATGTGTCAAGGAAAACTCAAGTTTTAAAGTTGCAGGGTCTTTGTCAGCACAGAGGAGAATACATCAGAGATAAGCGTCTGACGGAGGGCATTCTTTCGTGGATGGGCACAGTGCTGTCTGACTTTGCACATTTGTCTTCCGCACGGCGGCACATCAGCAGTTCATCTTGATAATGGAAAGGGCTATGTGAGTGGATTTGGTGAAATAACCTTTTGTGAATATAATTTCAACTTTGAAAAGCACTGTGTGCGTGTGTGTAAGTGTGTGCGTGCGTGCGTGTGTGTGATTGTGATTGTGATTGTATCATCAGACATTTTATCTCAGTGCCTTTTATTCCACTGACCTGTGCCTTGTAAAAAATGCTTGATTGACTTTTTCAATGAGTTGTTCTTTTCTTTGTGAACTCTCACTAGGGATTTTTTTTTCATAAGCTTTGGGCCTACATTCTTATTTTTGTGGGTAGTAAATAGTGCTTTCAGAGATGTGGGTTGATACGCATGACATGAAAAAATGTATTGTTTATTATTATTTAAGATCTGTGTTGTTCATGTGACAAGGATATCCATCCATCCGTCCATCCATCCATTTTCTCCCACTTATCCTGTTAAGGGTGGAGGGGCTGTAGCCTATCCCAGCAGCTTTCAGGAAGGGAGAAGAAGAAGAAGGGAGGTTCACCCTGGACAGGTCACCAGTCCATCCCAGGACCAACACATAGAGACAGACAACCATTCACACTCACATTCATACCTACGGTCAATTTAGAGTATCAATCAGCCTCGTCCCCTCTTGATGTCTTTGGACTGTGGAGGAAGCTGGAGTACCAGAGAGAACCCACACAGGAACAGGGAGAACATGCAGACTCACACAGAAAGATCCTGTGATGGAGCTGGGACTCAAACCCGGAACCTTCTTGCTGTGAGGCGACAGCGCTGACCACTGTGCCGCCGTGAAAGGACAGTGAAGTGGCTAAATGGAACATGAAGCAGAAAGATGTAAGTGGGAGGCTGTTTGAGGCCAAAGTGGAGCCTTTTCAGGTAATTAGAGTCTTGGAGGGTGAAGTGAACTTGATCCCCATGGTAACGAAGGGTACTGCATTTTGTACCTCTTCCTGCTCCTTCTCCGTCCATGCCTTTTCATTTGGAAATATACTCCATTGTCTTGGGCTCCTCCACGGTAAATGAGGTCCAGAAGGAGAAATGGGGTATTTGTTTGAGGGAGACATTTTCAAGAAGAAGCGAGCTGAGTGGGGAGAAAGCAGCACTTGAGGAGAGCCAGAAATAAAATTTCCAATCTGATAAAGGAATGATTTTGAGGCCTAAATTTGTACCTTGAATACCTGTTTGCTGATTTAATGTGCTTTCAGAAAGTTGTACAATGTACTTTATCAGTGGAGTGGAGGAAAAAAAGTGATTCAGAAATACATCAGCACATGCATCAAAACAAGACAGTTCCATTAGCATGACCAGCTTGGGAAATAAATGTGCCTAACTCGAGTCCCCGTTTATTCACAGCCATGTCAGACGCTGTAACACAGGTTAAACCTGTTTACAGTGTTAATCCTGAGTATGTTTGAAAGGTCACATGTGTTTCATCCAACTTGGGCTGCAAATCACTTGCCTTTGGAAAACTGGACACTCTTTTGGTGAAGGGAATTTGATTTCATGTTTTTGTTTTTATGCAACATTAATGATTAGTTACATATCTATCAAGGCAGAAAAAGACGCAATTAATCGAGAAAAAGTGTCACAGGAGGCAAATATGTAGTACGAACTGTAATTCTCCTGATGGAATTTTCATATTTGCATGACACAAAGACCAATCTAAATTGCTGCGATGAGAAAAAAATTCCTCAGTGGAAGATAACATGTCCTGCCTCATTGTGTGTTGTAATAATGATGGCTGATATTGCTCTCAGTCACACCGATGATTGATGCTTTGATTCCTCGATATTCCGATTGAAGATTCTGAATGATAATTTAGTCTCTAAATCCTCTCTTTTACATTAAAATTGAAAATGATTTTCACTGTGTTTTCCAAGGGCTGACTAGATCTCAATGTAAGACATTCAAATTTGTGTATTTACTGACAAGGGAGTACTTTACTGCTGTGTATTTATCCGACTGATATATTCTTGATACTACAGATTGTTATAAATACTTGTGCAGAGAGCAAAGCAGATTGATGGATCATAAAGTTTAGGGTATTGTGTATTTTAGTGTTCTGCATTTGTCCCTTCAATTTGAAACCTGGGCAGCACCTTGTTGTTTTGTCTTCATTTAAGGATTATGTTTAAGAATGAGAAAATGAGTCACGAAAGTAACTAGCCAAGATATTATTGAGGATTATTGTGAGGGTTTCCTCACATTTATCTGGAATACTGTACGTACTTTTTTATACTTTTATACTTTGGACGCACTTTTTTTAAATTTACCACTGCAAACTGATTTTTGGACTTCTGCAGCAGGAACATCAACAGAAATGGTGATTAGTTTTGTGGAACTTTGAACGACAGACTAAAGTTGATTTCACACTCGCATGAACTCTTTGGTCTGTTTTGAACAAACACCAATGCATTTCATTGGATCCTCTGTTTTACTTGAACTGGCGTGAAAGCTCGCTTAAACATCTGGTCTGCAAAAAGGAGTTCTCATTTCATTTTCAGGTGAGTTCTGGTGCAGTTTGTTTGACCAAATATTAGAAATAGAACAAGAATGATTGCATCACAGTTGTATGCCTCTTGGATGTGTCTGACCTTCACCTTTAACCTTCAATTTTTTTTCAGTTCATCCTTGAGACCCAGTAGATATTTTAGCCAAATTCAAAGTAATGTAGCACTGGCAGTAACATTAAATAACAGACTTGCAACTTAACTATTTCACCCGCTACACTGGCATAGCTCACATATGTTGCAGCAATAGTGCAGCATAAAATTTGTAACTGAAAAAAAAGCCCATCCATGCAGAGGGAAGATATGATTAACCCATTTCACTGTCATTTGAAATTTCCAAGTCACAGTGCTGACAGCATAGCATTTTCTTCCATGAGAACATTCATTTAAACCTTGCCGTTCGGACACAAATTGAATCGGTACGTTTGCAGATTTGATTTACTCAGAAACACTTTTGTTTGGATGTTGATTGCCTGATGATGAATTGTTATAATCAAATTAGAGCTGATTGCTCTTTTAAATGTTGTATTTTTGTTATATCAAAGAGCCCTGCCAGTTTGCCTATGGAGAGACTTCACTCCCAATTTGTCAAATCGAATGTTTGGCCATGGAACGTGGAACGTGTGGAACTACAGTACATTGCTGCAAACCCCTAAAGCATCAGATTTCACTGTGCAGGGCTGTTGGCAAGGATGAAATGTGATAACGTGATAACTTCCCATCTCCCACTTTCTAATCTTTAGGCTACTGATGATTCTCATATCAAGGTCATTTCATGTAAAATGGATATTTAAAAGATTTACACAGAATTAAAGCTTCCTGTGCTCTATTCATCATGTGCCATTAGCACACACTGCCATTTCTGCTTCAGGCACTTCAAGGTGAGAGAAGCTCACCAAAATGATGACAAAATCTTTCTCCATGATGGCTGTTGTGTGTATCTATGGTGATCTCAGTGCGTGTGTATTACAAAAAGGACTTTCCAGTACCGCAACGTATGCGTATGTTCATTTGTGTGTACAGTACATGCATGTGTTTGCCAACGCTATTAGATGACCACACCACTGTACAGAAAGCAATTACACTCCCAGCTCCCCCTCAGCTGAATTCAGTTGCAGTGAATGCAGACTTTTTAGGAGAGCCTCGGGTGATCCGGCAATTGGAGCAGGAGACGGAAATGGGGTGAGACGGATGAAAAACAGGAGCGGAAAGGGAAAGGGTAGTGAGTGAAAACGCTCAATCTGGAAGAGTGGGGATGTGCCATAATAGCTGCAGATCGAGGCAATCTCGTGGACCTGAATAGTGTTGAAAGATAGACAGGTGCTACGATAGAAAGGCAGAAATGGAGCTCAGTCGGGACTGAATGCTATTGTGAAGTAGAGGTCAAACCTAAAGGATGGATGCCTCTAACTTCTTTATTCTGCCCAGCATGTGTTAGAGTGTGCGTGCGTGCGTGCGTGTGTGTGTGTGTTAGGTCTTTTATCTCTTACTATATTCCCTTCCTGTATTTGTGCTCCTCAACTGATTTCAGGATGAGACGCTGACCCTGGGGTCAACTTGATCAAAAACACTGAAGCCAAGTTATATCAAACATCCCAAAGGCTGTTAAAGGTGTGAGGGGTTCTCTTTAGATTTTAGATGTGAGGTGTGTGTTAAGAAATCCTTTTGTCATTAATGCCATCATTATATTATGCAACAAATAAGGTCTTTTTGGTTGCCCTTTTGCGCTTCCATTTCTGCGTGTGCTCAATACTTTTCCCTGTGTCATTCCATATTTTAACTCTTAATTTATGGACATTTAAGGTTTGATGTCTTTGAAGGTGTGGGTTACCTAGGTTGTTAACAACATCTGGTGAAAATTTCATATCAGTAGGACCTTTAGAAATATATTTACTGAGAAAAATGGTACGTGTTCGCGTTCGTTATTTAACTTGCCATATGTTTCCGACTAGGGGGCATGTCTTTAAGAGCATTTTCCATCCATCCATTGTCTTCCGCTTATCCTGTTAAGGGTTGCGGGGGGGCTGGAGCCTATTGCAGCAGCTTTCGGGCGAGAGGCGGGGTTCACCCTGGACAGGTCGCCAGTCCAGCGCAGGGCCAACACATAGACAGACAGCCATTCACACACTAGAGTAGAGTTATGTGCTCATGATTTTATTACATTATGAGCTGATTATTACAGTATGAACGTTTATTACATTTAAGTTATTACATTATCAGCCATTATTACATTATGAGTTGCTACAGGGCAGCATGGCTCAGAGGTAGGGTGGCCATCTTGCAACCGAGGGGTCTTTGGTTCTATCCTTGCTTCCCCTGGTATCCTTGAGCAAGAAACTGAGCCCCTAATTGCTCCTGATGCCCCTACGATGGACTGGTGACCCCTCCAGGGTGAACCCCGCCTCTTGTCCAGTGCCCAGCCCCCTCCCTGTGACCTTTAAAAGATAAGAGGTACAGAAAATGGATGGATGGATGTTTTTGGCTTAAAACACACTAGTAGGGAACTTATGTTTTTTTTTTATTCCAAGAACTTGTTTGTGAACTTTTTGGGAAGAAATCTTGAGTTCAGTCTTTTTGGACGCTTTCATTATAGGTAACCTGATAAGGCCTCTAGTATTGATGCTAATCCCAGGTGACAGACATCTGTCCCATACCAGTTGCTCCTCAGAGATAATGAGCTGTTGAGTGAGATGTTTGCAGGGCCAGAGGGTTGGGTTCGAGTTGCTTCACTGGCCCTGTGTGGAGAGGACCTGGGCCTGGCTCTAAATGACTGAGCCTCCTGGATCAATGTGGCTTGTAATTAGCTGCTATTGATCCCAGACAGATCAGCCACTACGGTAGGCCACTGTCAAGCAGCTCTCCATCGCTCATCAAACAGCATCCCCACAACACAAAAGCCCAGCCTCAGATTGCCCTGAGAGCAGGCAAATAATATCAGCCAGCACACTCAACCCTAGTAAGTGCACTAAAGATACTGCTCAACATTTCAGGATTCACTTACATATTCCATTAGTGCATAGTGCACTGCATCTTTTTGATTTAGTGTTTTATCTTTACTTCCATTAAATCTTATAGATCACATTATGTGCTTGTGTAACATGCAGAAAAAAATGGGTCAAATCTCTGGCTATTATCCTGATGCAACACCCATAAATCAGGCATCATTATGCACCAGAACAACACCAGAGATGATGCTAATGCAATCTAACATTTAGGAAAAGAGAGACAATCTTCAAAATGAGCCAAATCAAGACTTTTTTTTTTTACGTACATCTCATCAAAGTGATTTTGCGTTCTTTCTCAAATGCTAATGATCTGATTTTGTTACGTGATATTTGTCTTCTTTTTTCCTCATAAAATTATGTCAGTAAGGGGTTCTTTTGCTCATTATGAGAAATATCATTGCAGTTTTGTTTTTAACTGCCTCACATGAATTCTGCTCATAATAAAGTTTCAGGTCTCTATTATGGAATTGTCTGTCGGAGATGGGAAGCTGGTTTCAGAGCTTGAACCTTTGATCAAATTCAAAGAAGTGTGAAATGTGGTCGAAATTACTTCATTACACATTCTCATTTGACATCTCTCCTTTTGTGGGTTAGAAATGATCTACTTAATTTAGCACATAAAGCATGCAGCACCATCTTCAGTCACAGGTGGACATTCATCTTTGTGAGCTAATTTATAGTGTTGACTTGGTCTAACAAACACTTTCCTTGTTTGGAAATGACACTGAACCTTCAGGGAAGAGTTTTGCAGTAAAACCCTTGCAGCTGAACAGGGCTGCTCTTCCATGTTTAACTACTAGTTAAGTAAAAAGTGTCATATACCAAGCATTGCCTTTTGGGATTTTTCCCCTGACTTTGTTTTGCACTTCATCCTGTGCTTAAAGCCATCCGTAAAGATTAGAATCAACGCACGGAATCACGCTAGAGCATATTTTCTACTGAAGCAGATTGCCCAGGGGTCGAGCCAGAAGTGTGTATTCTGGTACAGTGCAATGGAGGGATGTCTGGCTGCTCAAGAGGATGGGATATTTTGTACTACTGAGTCAAAAATAGCTGTACCTTTCTCCAAAAGGCTAAGTCAGTTCTAGTGATAGTAGTAATGATACCATTTAGATGTGTTGTTCTATTTAAAAGCATTCCAGACTAGAGTGAACTTCACTGTTGAGAATGAATAATTGCCTTTGCCTCCATCCAATCCTGACCTCAAAGTTATTGAACTACTTGAATATCCCATTTCACCCATCCAAATGTCCTTTTGCTGCAGTCTGGCTTGGTTAGATTCAATATTGCTGTGATGTGTGCAATTCCAGGCCCAAATGAATCTCCCAGTGCAAGCCCATCTCAGAAAAGATGTTTCCAGAGATTGAAGAACAGGGATACCAGGTGGAAGAGTAGTGGTGCAAAGTGAGTGCGAGCAATTTGCACTGTGCAAGTTAAACCAAACTTTCTCTGATTTATAAAAGAGAAACTTGAATCAACAAAAGAAAAGAGTATGTAATTTTCAAAGAGCATTTCGGAACACAGTACTTTTCATACCAATTCAGATAATATTGTGTACATACACTGCCAAGCACATCTTCAGTTTTATATATATATATATATATATATATATATATATATATATATATATATATATATATATATATATATATATATATATATATATATATAATTTTTTGTCCCATTCAGGTCTTTTATGCCCCTTGTATGGTCACCTAAGACAAACAGGTCCTAGCAAAGGGACCAGACAAAAATCAACAAAGTCGGACCAATTTTTCCTTGCTCAGATGCAGGTCACTGGGGCCGCCCTCTGGAGGCAGCCCTGGTGGCCGGGGTCTGCACCCATAGGGCACGGCCTGATGAGAAAACGTGGGTCCCCCCTCCAAGGGGCTCACCACAGATGGGTGGGGCAAAAGTGGTCGAGTGCTGTGTAGCATGGGTGGTAGTCAAGAGCAGATACCTTGGCGGTCTGAGCCTCAGCTGCAGAAGCTGACTCTGGGCATGTGGAATATCACCTAGTGGGGAAGTAGCCTGAGCTCGTGTGTGAGACTGAGAAGTTCCAGCTTGTTTTCATCGGACTCACCTCAACGCACAGCAGGGGCTCTGGAACCAGTCCTCTCAAGAGGGGTTGAACTCTCTTCCACTCTGGCATTGCCAGCAGTGAGAGGCGACCGGCAGGGATGGCGATACTTGTTGCCCCTTGGCTCAGTGCCTGTACATTGGAGTGTAACCCCGTGGATGAGTAGGTAGTCTCCCTACGCCTCCGGGGGGGGGACGGGTCTTGACTATTGTTTGTGCTTGTTTTCCAAAAAGCAGTTCAGAGTACCCCCCCCCCCCCCCTTTTTGGATTCTCTAGAAGGAGTACTGGAGAGTGCCCCACTCTGGGGATCCCCTTGTTCTGCTGGGGTATTTCAATGCTGATGGTAGCGACGACAGTGAGACCTGGAGAGTTATGAGAAATGCCCCCCTCACTATGTTCAGGGGTAAGGGTGTCCACATGTGCGTTTGGCACCAGGGCACCCTGGACCGCAGTTTGATGATCGACTTCATGGTTGTGTCATCAGACTTGTGGCCCTATGTCTTGGACACAGGTAAAAAGAGGGGCGGGGCTGTCAACTGATCACCACCTGGTGGTGAGTTGGCTCAGATGGTGGGAAAAGACACTGGCCAGACCTGGCAGGACCAAACACATAGTGAGGGTCTGCTTAGAAGGTCTGGCAGAGTCTCCTGACAGAGGGAGTTTCAACTCCCACCTCCAGAAGAGGTGGGAGTTTCACCATGTTCCAAGGGGGGCATTGGACACTGAGCCTGAGTGGGCCATGTTCCGTGCTTCCATTGACAAGGCAGCTGATCAGAGCTGTGGCTGTAAGGTGATCGGTGCCTGTTGTGGTGGTAATCCCAGAACCCATTGGTGGACACCGGTGGTGAGGGATGCCATCAAGCTGAAAAAGGAGTCCTTTTGGGCCTTTTTGGTCCATAAGACTCAGGAAGCAGCTGAGAGGTATCGGCAGGCTCAGCAGCATGTGGCTTTGGTGGTTGCCGAGGCAAAAGCTTGGAGTTCAGCAAGGCCATGGAGAGCGACTTCCGGATGGCTTCAAAGAGATTCTGGACCACCATCCACTGTCTCAGGAGGGGGAAGCAGTGCGCTGTCAACACCATGTACAGTGTGGGCGGTGTGCTGCTTAATTTGACTCAAGACGTTGACTCTGCCCGGGCTGACCTTTGTCATAGATTCTGTTCATAACTTTTATGGACAGAATCTCTAGGCAGAGCCAGGATGTTGAGGTGATCCAGTTTGGTGGATTAGGTCTTTCCTTTTTGCAGACAATGTTTTCCTGCTGGCTTGCTGTAATCATTAGCCCTTGCTGGATCAGTTTGAAGGCAAATCTGAAGTGACTGGGAAAAGAAGTAGCACCTCCAAGTCTGAGTCCATGGTTCTCGCCTGTAAAAAGGTTGAGTGCCACCTTCTGGTCAATGATGAGACTTTGCCCCAGGTGGAGCAGTTCAAAGAAATATGGCCTGTGAGATCACCAGGCAAATTGGTGCGGTGTGTATTGTAGTGTGGACTCTGCATCGATCCGTTGTGGTGAAGAGGGAGCGGAGCCAAAAGGCAAAGCTCTCAATTTACCGGTCGATCTATGTTCCTACCCTCACCTGTGGTTATGAATTTTGGGTAATACTGAAAGAACAAGATCATGGGTATAAGCGATGAGTTTCCTCCAGAGGATGGCTGGGCTGTCCCTTAGAAATAGGGTGTGAAGCCCTGCCATCCGGGAGGAGCTTGAGGTAGAACGTAGCTCCTCCAAATCAAGAGGAGTCAGATGGGAAGGCTTGGGCATCTGGTCAGGATGCCTCCTAGACACCTCCCTGGGAAGGTGTTCAGGGCATGTATAACAGTAGGAGGCCTCAGGGAAGACCCGGGACACACTGGACATATCTGGCCTGGCAACGCCTCGCGATCCCCCCGCGGGAGCTGGATGAAGTAGTCGGGGAGAGGGAAGTCTGGGTTTCTCAGTTAAGGCTGCTGCCCCCGTGACCTGACCCCAGATAAGCCAAAGATGGTGGATGGATGGATTGAATTTATATTGATTTTAATGTTTACATGGATTATTTTGTTTAATTTAACAAAAATAACTTCAGTCATACTTTAAAACATACCAAATTGTGTGTAAGTGTTTACAGCATAGATGCCAAACAACGTGTTCACTGATAAGCAATGACCAAGAAATAATCTTCAACAGTCCTTCTGTTGCTTGGGTGAATTACATGTTACATCAAGTTTTGTTTGGAGCATCAAAAGAACTTGTGTGTGTAATGGGGCTGAACAGCAATCTTCTAAAAGCAGATACTGCTAAATTTTACAAAGAGGTGAGCATAACATGTGGCTATGCTACCTTTGAAAAAAATGTATCATGGAATCTATGTTTGACTTTATTTTACTTTTGCTTAAAACTTGAACAAACTGTGGCTGTTTGACATTTGAAAGAAAAAAGAACAGAAACAGCAAAACACAGGATCACAGGACCTTTTCAGATGAGCTGGACTTCATTTCAGACAGCCCTACTTTTTCTGTTTACTTCACTTCCTTTTTCTCTTTCAGATTCTCCACATGAGTTGTGTAGGAGCCTGCTTCTCCTGGCTGGTGTCAGAAGCCGTTTGTTGCCTCTGCTTTTTGAGATCAAGCCTAACGTTAAGACATGAAATCTTATTAGCTGAACTCTGAGTTTGTTGTGTGCAGTAACCAATCTGCAGTCAGACATGTGCTGCTTGTGTTGAGCATCACAGAGGTGCCTCAGCTCTATGATCGTTTTCTTCCATGAGCTTAGTTATCATCTACCTGGGCAAAGCTCTTGACTCTACAGCCCAAATATTTGGTGCTTCCAGTTTTGTTTTCTCATTGTTAATTGTTAACCCTTTACTCCTTTAAGGTGGTGTTATGGGGGTCAGGGCTGGGTCTGAAAGCAACCAATCCATGCAAATACTTCTGGGGGGTTTGTCACTGATGTGCAGATGATTGACAGGCAATGGATAGCAGTGCATCCGAGCTGATCTAGTTTTTAAATTACCCTCAAAATACATTGTGGCTGTCTGACACATACAGTCTATACACTCAGTTTTATAGGGTTGGGAGTCACACTTGTCGCATGGGGCAAATAAATAGACTGACTGAAAAAAATGGTGACTTGTGTCACTGCTTAAATTAAATTATATTGATTACTGATTGCTACATTCACACAGAAGGTCAGATCCGGTGCATTTTAGCCGGTACCTCTCCATGTAAGACAAAGTTTGTAGGCAACCAAACTTCAACTCAGCTGGTTCTTGATCTTTTCTTTGATGCCTGATAACATCTAAAAACGCTGTCTTATTGAGCAGGTGTCGAAAGAAAACTCACAAGAACTGATTAAAAAAATCACTAAGGCACCAGCTCCCTTCAGTAGAAAGTTCGTGTGCTCTGTTAATTTTTTTTTTCAATGGGGAGAAATAGGAAGAGAAGAGTTTCATGCTCAGAGCCAAGCACAAACTTTTATAAATCTTGTAGAAGGAGGTAGAGATTTGGGAAGGATGTTTCCCACCAAACTTCTTTGAAATGTGCAAATCTCTGTGTTAGGGAAGAGGAGGTGTGGAGAGAAAGTTAACTCACACTATACCTTCAAATATACCAGAACAATTACTGATTCTCTCATTCTTTAATGTTTTATTCTAGAAAAGGAAGAAAAATGTAATTATTGTAACATACATTTTGCATGTCATCTATTTATTCTTGCCAAGAAGTGTGTTTTCACTGAAAGGAGGAGGATTTATCTTTGGTGCAGATCTAAAGATGGGATAGATACAGCGTTTCATACTCTAGATCAGGGTTCCCCAATAGGCGGCCCGTGAGAGGACGCGGACTGGCCCACACCAGCTTGTGAGCAAAAAGGATTTTGGGGGGAAAAAAAATTGTAAATCTGGCAACTTTCCAAGCAGACTGTAATAACCAAATATTTATTTTGAGTAAACTTCTCAACTTTTGTGTCCAGAGTGCAATTTGTCTTTGTGTGACCCTCACAAACAGTATTCCTGAATCCCAGGGCACAACTAATAATAATGTTATAATGTACTATAAGTGCAGATTCAACGTTGGTATCTGCACTGTCACTGGAGTGGGGGTGCCGTGGTGCCCCCCTCCCTGCCGCCGCGTGCCCCACGGGTGCTGTGGCCCTCGGCTTGGTGCCCAATTCAGAATTTGGCCCTTGGTGAAATCTAATTGGGGAACCCTGCTCGAGATGTTCCATAATATGGCAATTGTTCTCTAAAAGTATTACATTTGCATTCATGCAAAGGGACAGTTACATGTACAGTACGAATTACTGTGTACATGCCTGTGCAAAGAGTATAAAAAAGTATTCAGGAGTGGGCTACTGGCCTTGGCGGTGATATGCATGCTGTCTGTCTGTCAGGATTATTAGCTGACTAATTTTAATGATACTTGGTGGAGCCAAGAGAGTGTCTGTTCGTGAAGGATTAGCGTTTTAGCCATAGCCAAACATTTTCATAGATTTCTCAGCAAATATAGCACAGAGCTTAGCAAAGTTATTTTCTTGTATGTTTTTGAGCGTCAGACTTCCTTTCTGAATTTCTTTATACGACACTTGGGAGCACACATAGTCATGTCATTCAAATGGCCCTGCCTGGGTGGCTCCATTTAAGATTCTAGCTGTGCTGCATCCTGTAGTGTCCACTTCAGTCAGTGCTCAGACTCGAAGATGTGTCAGTGGCTCCGATGCGGCTTGTCAGGCATGCTCTAGCTTCCGGCCAGCCTGGTCCAACCAGCCCCGACCCTCCTCACACTCCTGGGACAGCCCACAGACAGGCATCACAGCCTTGGCCTGTCTCTGTCTCTCATCCTCTCATCACCCGTCTCCTTGTCCCTCAAGCTTCACCACTGGAGTGTGAACATAAGAATTAGGTAAATGACAGACAGAATCCACAAAGTTGACCAGCCAAATGTCCTCTGGGTCTATCTTTTATCCTGATATGTAGACTTTGGAGGAAAGGAAACACATTTTTTTTTCCCTCATGAAAAGTTGAACACAAGAGTAGTTTGCTTTCGTTCAGTCTTTCCATTAGTTTCATCATCACATGCATCAACAAACCCCTCGAAGTCTTTGTCTCAGTACAGTGCCAATCAGGAACTACTTCATGTAGGGACTCAGAAACAGAAACGCTAGATTGACTCACATCACTTAATGTCATTACCACTGGAGGGGAAGCTGTCAAAATGAAGATGAGTTTCTCTACCTTCATCACTCAAGGTGCAGGTATAAAAAAAAAAGAAGCTGCTGTCCACACATGCACTGTCTTCTATTTTCACAATACAGCTTTCACTTGATTCATTGATTTAATGATTTCAGGAAATAACAGAAATCCTGAGTGGAAATTGAAAAAGCCTTCATTTTGCCTTCATTTCTGCTTTAAATGAATTCTTTAGTAAATCTGGGCTGTGCTATATATGCTTATTAGGCGGTTCATTGGTTTAATTTCATAAATACAGTTGAAAACTGGGCAAGCCTTTCACCATTGCTATGGCCCTGTGGAATTTGGCTGCAGTGCTGTACCTTGTACTTTTGCCAGAACAGCTACTTCAGCCATTATAACAAGAGTAAATTGCAGTTGCTACACAGATGTGAAGTTTATTCATTAGCTCTCAAAATGTGTTGTAGGAGGCTATTGTAAATGGAGATGCTGTCAGGTATGAAAAGGGCATATGAATGTTCATTTTCTTGCTCTGCTGTTTATTCCTTTAGCAAGACAAAAGGGCAAAAAATGCTATTTGTTGCACCATTTGTCCCGTTATCACAAATGGCTACTGTAGCCAACAGCAAATTGCCTTTGCCCCAGAGTGAACAGTTATAAACAATACTGCAAGGTTTGGAGTTTGAAGTATACCAGGCTCTGCGGGAGAAAGAAGCTTGTTCCTATTCATGCTCATTATGTCTGTGTCTAATTTAGGTTTTGAACATGTCTTCTAATGACACAGAAAGGGAGAAAAATAGTATTTGTTGAGCATCTGTCTCTTTATCACAAGATGGCATCACTGTTGACTTGTAATGTAATTAAGACTTAAAGAATACTCTGGCAATTACCTGTCTAATGGGGCGTTTATCAGCCCTCATTCTCCAAGCTGTCTGTCTTGCTGGTTGGCACACACACACACACACACACACACACACACACACACACACACACACACACACACACACACACACACACAGATGCCAGCACATGCATATGGAATTGTTGCCAGCAGATAAAACAGAGACGCAGCTTCGCTCCGCACAAGTCTGACTCTTATCCTCCTGAAGTCAATTTCAGGAAGCTATTGGAGGAAAATATATATTTCCCTGGTAGAGGAGGATGTCAATCACCTGACACACCAGTGAAGCAGTTTCCTGTTTGTCTGTCCAGCATGATTGGTCAAAGGAGGGCACCACAAACAGCAGGAGTGTAACCACATGAAGCAATCCATATTCAGTGATGCAGTGATGTGGTGATGGTGGTGGTTACCTTTTCCATCATCTGTGACACCTAAAAGCCACCCTGCAGTGTTGCCCTGACAACAGTTATGAACCCACTCGCCCCCATGTGTGTGAGGTCAGAGTTGAGTGACATCTTGGCTTTCTATCTCCTCGCACCAGATGGACTGTGTCATTGTGGGATGTTTGTGTATGTATCAGTTAGAGTGTGTGGATGTGAATCTGTGAGGTGTTGGAGCAACACCACTACTATGTGTGTGTGTGTGGGGGGGGGGGGCAGTAGCAAAGGTTGATAGGAGTATTGAGGACAGTGAGTTGGATGTTTAAATAAATGGGAAAGGGCAGAGGACTTGAGGGAGTGAAGAGACAAGCCTGCACAAGTTGAAATGGTTTTCTCTTCATGTTATAGAAGCAGATCTGCTTGATACTCAATGGCAAGGTGGCTGCTAATTGAAGATGTTTGGGGAGTGGGGAGTTGGACAACTGTACTAATGGTATTATCATCCATTCCGCTGTCTTAAAAAACACCCAAAACATTTTTGCAATATTATTTTTTTGTTGTTAGAGGTAATATTTCATGCAGTTAAGTTGTCAAGTTATGAAAAATGCATTGTTTGTTCTACTGATACACACAAATAATGGACACGGCAGGTATTCAATCAATGCATTGTGCCAATGAATTGTTATTATTATTATTTTAAACATATATATTTTTTGATCCAACCTTTTTATCACCTCAGGCCCAGTGACTGCATTAAGTGATTAAGGAAAATCTTTTGCTATAGCTGATAAGGAATTTCATCTCCTGTCCTCTGTTTTAACATTCTTGGTCTTATCCTCGTAATTTGTCTGTAAGGGTAAAAGCTGATTCTGAGCAAACCTGTGGCGTCTTCCATAAGTTCTTCAATAATCATAAATTCGTTGTTAGAATACTTACTGATTGTAAAGCTGACGCTTACAACGCCAGCGTTATCCTGATGCATAGCTGTGTTTAGACTGCGTGAAAGTCACATTGTGCAGGATGTTCCAAATAGGTGTTACTGGTAGTGTCCGACA